>NC_092859.1:80483460-80498458 GCF_032062135.1 Pyxicephalus adspersus | reverse complement strand
GTGAAATTTCTGAGATTAGGTACCCTTTAAGGTTTGTCACCAAAGTCTGATCTTGACTGGACAGCAGGTTGGTTTCATAAAGTGTAAATGTTAACTATTGGTTCAAGTTGCTGTCTGCAAATGTTTCCTGGGGATTTCTGGTCTAGAAAAAGTGGCATGAACAGGTCACAGATTTATGTGCAGTCTTAATGCCCATATTTAAAGGTGCTGCACAACAAATGTTTGAAATGTTTAAGTCTGTTTATTTTTTAGAAAGCAGCCAAAGCACAGAAAAGTTTGCCCCAGCCAGTTTAGATGGAATTTCCAAAACAACATGATTATAGGGCGTTCCCAATATGCAGTGGTTTGTACCTGTTAGTCTTCTTGGTGTTTTGATTTTCTACCTTTATATCTATTTATTTACCCAGAATAAGTTTGCACCTCAGGGGTTTAACTTGTCACACATATATCAGTATATTTGTTTCAGTTGTGTGATTGGAACTACAGAAAAGTATCCACTTTAATGATGGCTATAAGAGAAAGGTGTCCGAACACACAATGAACAGGGAGCACAATTGGGAGGTATGGTAGCTAGCACTATTGTCTTTGCAGGTGTTGGATCTCAGGTTCAAATCTTGGGCAGAATACTAGTTGCATGGAATTGGTATGTTCCCCCCCGATTCCTAAAACACACTGGTAGGTTAGTTGACTCCACCTGAAATTGGCCATAGACCATGTTGATAACACACGACTAGATACAATAAATTAGTTAGTAACATGACTATGACACTTTGTAAAATGTCCTGACAGAGTCCTGGACAATGAAACCAGGAACATAAGAGCTTGGAATAGTATTAAAGAGCCTGATACACAGATATATAAGTTTTAGGATACAATGTCTTAGTGAGTATTGGAAATCCTTGAACATTGGAGAGGAAGAATACACACGAGACCACTTTGTGTGCTTTTATAGATGTGCAGAAAATACAGAAACTGTGTGTCCTGTGGCAATTCCTGACAATATCTGCAATGAGATACATAAACCAGTTGTGTCTCACTTTAGTGGAATAGAGTCTTCTCTCACACTGATGCAGCCAGAGCAATATGTGGGCAAAACACGTTTGTGCACACCAAACTGTTATATTATCAAACATTTCTTGTGATCAGCTATTTCTGCTGTCCTAGTTTCAGCTAAAATAATCCTAACTCAGAGACCAAATCATTTTTCTGTGCTTTATCTTTCTGGTATGGGCTGTATCTCATTGGATATATCTTGGTATAATAATTCAGATTTGCCTATTTTATTTGGCCAATGTTCAACTTTCTTTTCAGATAACAAAGTAATAAAACATATTTACATTGTATCTAACAACAAATAAAATATAGACCAGTCATTCTCAACCAGGTTCCATGAACCACCTGATCTGATTCTGATTACCCTGCCATTGCCTGCATAGTTGGAGACCAACCCCAATTGGATGAGCCAGTTGCATGAAACCAATGACCTTTTTTGCAGTCTGCAAAGATGGTATTCTGACCAGGGCACATTGTTCCCACTGCCAACCAATTCATCCGATTCCAATTCCATTGTTTATAGAAAGGGTACCCTGACACCTGAAATTATTTTATAGGCCAATTCGGGGTTCAAAGGGTTTAGAAGGACTGATACAGAAAAACATATCTGAAAATATAACAAAGAAAAACAATGCCTAACCAGATTTCCTGCCACCTAAGGATGGTTTTACACCGGGAGTGCTGCATTTAGCACACAGTAAAATGCATTAACCTTCCTGGAGGTATTCCAGGGTGTGGCTTGGGGTTAATTTTCAGAATCAAAAACGTTAACCCCAAGCCACACTCAAGGTGGCATTGTAAAGGGCTTACCTGGTCCTCAGAAACCCACGGCGTCCTCTGACGCATATCCGCATCTGTGTCCCCTGACCTTGCATCCCCAGCGTGATCAATGGAATGCGTTAGTGTGCAGCGGCGGTGCGCTGGGGGGGCGTGACCTGGTGGGAAATTTAAAACAATGTTCCGCTTTGACATGCAAAATTACTGACCTAATCAGACCGCCAGGGAGGCTAAATGCCATGCATTGCACATTGATAAATTTGTAAAGTTATTTTATTTTCAAAGGAAACCACCAGCAGAATGCTTAACAATATGTACCACAAAAACCAAAATCCTGCTGATTATGGGAAATATCTACATACTTGCAGTCATATTGACTGGTGGTTGTCAGCAGTGGTTACCAGCAACCCAACAGTCTTGGTGCTAAGGTAGCCCAATAAAAAACAAAAAAGTGTTTGATTGTTATACGTAGCACATAAAGTACTTTCAGGCACTTTTGATCATTAACACCTCTGTTCCGCATGCGTTACCTGTTTATTTTAAAATGAACAAACTAAATACGCATTTGAATAAACCCATAATAAATAAACGCATACAGATACTATTTGTTTAGTAACAGAGCTGGTTACTATAGAATACATATACTATTTTTTCTATAGTAACAGAGCTTTGAATATGAGATATTCCGGAAGCAAATTCCCAACTCTTGTTTCCAGAATTCTCTTATGTTAGACAAGCATTAGCATTCTCCAGTCATGTGAAGTCTACTGTGTATGTCTAAGATATTAAAACTGGTTGTCACACAGAGTAGCACATAATAATTTGAAAAAGGGCAGCTCCCAATGTAAACACGCTTTACCCTTGTGTCATTTGAATGTTTGATACATAAAATATAATATATTGCAGTGTTGTATGCAGAATATAGCAGAATGGTAATATGGTACAATGGTTTTAGAAGGCAAAACTGAACGTTTTTATATTTGACGTAGTAATATTGCTACACATAAAGTAATATACACTTAGTGTGCTTTAGCTGATTAACTTCATAGTATCAGCATCTTGAAATTATATAATGTATAAGAGAAACATTTTTTCATTAATTAAAAAAACAAGGAAAATTACAGTGGTACTGGTAATACACGTTTACGTCTTCAGATATAAAAACACCAGGGTGTACCTAAAGGCTGGCTTTTATAAATGGGTACAATAACATCGAGAATTGCTGTGTATATACACACACATTATAGTTATTTTCTAAGCCTGAATAGCACCAAAGATTTATGTGCTTACAAAAAGGAAAGGCCTAAAACTGTTGTGTTATAAATCATGTCTAGCAGTGTGTTCTTCCTGCTAGCATCTTACACAGAAAATCCTGCTAAGGTATATTTTAATTCCTGGCTTTGGTTTAGGGGTGTTTCCATCCCCTGGCTAAATACTCCACAATATAAGATAGATTCAAAAACACTTAAAAATTACCAGATGTTTCCCTCCACATCTGCCAAAATAGGTATGCAGGCATTGGAACTCGAGTTTTTGTTTTATGTCTTAACAGTAGCAAATCCCTGACAGACAAACTAGAGAAGATTGTATAATAAGAGTTTTTAAAATACATGGCAGGATCAAAAAAAAAAAAAAACAGTCCTCAAGCCTGTGGGGATGGGGTTATGATCTAGGGTTGCTTTAGTTGGTCAGGTCTAAGTTCAGCAAGGCTATGCATCCGAAAAATGAGGTCAGCCTACTACCTGAATATATTAAATGACCAGGTTATTCCACCAATGGATTCTTTATTCCCTAATGGCAATGCCATATTGCAGGATGATAATGCCAGGATTTATCAGGTTAACATGATAAAATTCCAAGATTAAGATACCACTGAGAACAGTCCAACTCTCCTATCATTAATAACAGATCTGAACACAACATTTTTGCAACTCTTGACAGATTTGAATGTTGTAACATTACATACCCTTAATAAAACCATACCAAGAGAATGTGTGTCGTAATATAAGCTTGAGATGGTCTAAATATGGATTGGGTTCTGCATCGTCCTGTATACTCCTTCATGGTGTGGAGAATGCGCTGGGCACTGCCATCTTCTTCCTCCGTCACCTGATCTCACACAGCGCAGGTGCAAGATCAGGTGGTGTGAATGGGGAAAAAAGAAAAAGAGTGACGATATCACTGCGCATGCGTGAAATCTGTAATCTTTTCTCCAATGAAGATGGCCAATCTTGGAAGGAGCAGTCAGAAGCCTCCCAGGATGCGTGATGTATGTATCGCGGGAGGTTCTTAGCTCCCATTCAGTCTTAATCACGGCAGAGCTCAAGACAGAGAGAGGGGCTTTACTTTTTTTTTTTTTTTAAAAAAAGGTATTTAAACCCCCCCCAAAAAAAGAAGGCACTTTCAGCTTTAATGCCCATGGTTTTTAAATGAGATGTCCAACAAGCTCAAACAGATGTAATGGTCAGATGTCCATAAACTTCTGCATTATAGTGTAGTGTATATCACTATCTCCCACCATAATGAACAAACTTTTCTAGTAGGGTCAATTTAAACTTATTACACCTGCAAACATTTTTACACTCCCTGGAATTGATCAATAAAAAGAAAGAACAGAAATTTTACAATATATTAGGACAAATCTGCTTGTGCACATATAAAACTGTAATAGGTGCAGAAGGAACATGCAATGAAGGGAGACTTCTGGTGGGAACACCTGTGCCACAGATAGCTATCAATGGTGGGTTTAAACAATGGATTAGAAATACTGTTAGTTTCTGTGTTTTTTTACAGAAGTCAGAGTTTCCTTTGTATATTCTCTCACTTCCTTTCTATTAAAACAGTCATCTCCAGCATAGTGTGAAAAATCATACTAATGGCAACACAAAATGAAAAAGCTTTTAGTTTTTTTAAGTTGGACCTACCACTGGGAGATTTTGTAAGCTGCTATTGCTGAACTCATTGTATAGCTGATCTTTTGGTGTTGGTAGTGTCAGTCACACATGTGAAACAAGCATGCAGATAACTGTGACATTTACTGAACAGCTGTGCTGTATACTCATTCTGGGTCAGTGGGTGCAGAAGGAATTAAAGCCACAGGATCAGAACACCAGCCACACAATCAGGGTTTTTCAGAAATATCAGCTTACTAAATCTGACAGTGATAGGCCTGCATTAAGTAAGGGTATTCCAGAACCTGTACTGTAATAGAGTATAGGCACACCTTAATGTCTGCATTACTAACATTGATAACTGTTCCTTGTTTACAGATTGGCTGAAGTCAGAGTTTCCTTTGTATATTCTCTCACTTCCTTTCTATTAAAACAGTCATCTCCAGCATAGTGTGAAAAATCATACTAATGGCAACACAAAATGAAAAAGCTTTTAGTTTTTTTTAAGTTGGACCTACCACTGGGAGATTTTGTAAGCTGCTATTGCTGAACTCATTGTATAGCTGATCTTTTGGTGTTGGTAGTGTCAGTCACACATGTGAAACAAGCATGCAGATAACTGTGACATTTACTGAACAGCTGTGCTGTATACTCATTCTGGGTCAGTGGGTGCAGAAGGAATTAAAGCCACAGGATCAGAACACCGCCACGCAATCAGGATTTTTCAGAAATATCAGCTTACTAAATCTGACAGTGATAGGCCTGCATTAAGTAAGGGTATTCCAGAACCTGTACTGTAATAGAGTATAGGCACACCTTAATGTCTGCATTACTAACATTGATAACTGTTCCTTGTTTACAGATTGGCTATACTTTTTGCCCCACTTTAAGCCTAGAATGTCACCTTATGTTTATGTTTTTTCTACACTCTAGTGGTGCTCGGCCAGTTCTTTCAGATTACTTAGTGATATCAGATAGCTGTGTGTATTTCCAGGAAGCAAGACAAATATCATGTGGTGGCTTGTTTATAGGACACATGCTTTGCAATACAATCCATACTGCTGGATTTGGAACTGCAAAATGAATGCATAGAAGCTGACTTGTATAGAAGAAGTTAACATTTGTGTTTCATCATCTCAGGCATGGTCACAGAAAATGCTGACTGGCATTATATTATGCAACAGTTTACTACAGCAACAGGTAATAGGTCATACAACCTACAGCATTCTTTATTCGTGTGAAGGATTGTGTATTGCAGAATAGTACAAAGGCAGGTATTCACTTCTGACCTAATAACAGAAGGATCTAAGCAGAAGGTTAGGGAGGCTCAGCAGATGACCGGTCATAAGTGACCAATTTTTTGTTCCAATAGGTTGTGGGTACAATGCACGTTGGTCAATTACAAATACAAAAGTTACATCAGATTTATTAATGACCATGTAGCTCCAGAATTCTGATTGCTTTTACTGGATGGAAAGCAATCTAAAGCTTAGAATCTTGTGTATGTGTAAATAGTGTGAAATAGGACATCTAAACAATTGGAATATTGATCAGATCAATTGGTCAATTGCAAACATGGAAGCAAATCTGCTTGTGTGCTAGTATATAAATGGAGAAGATTGAAGACAGGTACAATAGACTATTTAATTAGAAACTAAACCATCAAAACAAAAAATTGTGACCATACAGGTTCTTTATTGCAGAAGGAACAGGCAACTGCAATAAGATAAACCTACCTGGCTGGTTGCAATGTTTAAATTAAACTCACCTGTCATCATTTTGTAGCAGACAATGCCATCTGTATCCGCTCCTTTTACGGGTGTCAGAACTTTAGCTATCTCCATTAGCCAGGCGGGCAAATCTGCCATATCCTGGCATGTACAACTCGGCGTACTACGAAAAAAAAAAGATTGCAAACAGGCAGGCAAGTATGTTTTATTGCAGAAGGGTCGCAGCCTGTCTCTTCTGCAAAAAAGTCCTGCCTGATCACAATTTTTGTATGCAGAACTAAAGTTCCACTTTACAACTTCTCACACAGCAAATTGTTTTGTATCCTGAGATCCTTTAAAGTGTCATGTAGTGCCACAATGTGTTTGCCATTGCATCATGTTGATATCACAGGTAATAAAATAATAAAAATGATCGATAATATATACATACACATGAATGTGCATGCTGATTGTTGTAGTTCTACAGCAGCTATTTGTCTAGATCTGATTTTAGACATATCATACCAGGAAAGTAAAAGCAAATAGATGCCATCAAATAAAACTTCTTTGCACAGACAATACAGAACCACCACTTACCATTTGGGGAATGGAGGATTGGAGTTGTCCAGAAGTTTGCTCCATGGTTTGAACCAGGTGATGTTGCATGCTGCACTCCCCCACACTTTTTCAGGCTCCTGCACTGAATCTTGAAAGACACGATCATAGTTAGCAGAGGAGTACGATCTGCTGGCCAGGTGCTTGCAGAGAGTTAATGAGACAGGTTCTGTCCTGCTCTTGGCACAGAGATTAGGTAGATTGCTTTTCCCCCTGGATGCTCCACCCTTTCCATTTGTCCTGTCTGCAGTGTGTGAGCTGAGAGTGTTCAGTGCTTTCTTGTTCAGTCCTCCATGTCTTTGTTTTGAGAGTAAAGTTAAAGCAGTGTACATTGTGCGGGGTGCAGCTGACTTTTCTGGCAGCAGATATGTATTGAGTCCAGGAAGTGGGAGAAGCCCAGCACTGGATGAGATCCTCCTGCAGGCAAGCTCTGTACTCTACAGTCAGGTTCCTTGGAATCCTGCTCAGGTTTTCCCAAGATATCAGCTTCCTGAAACAACACAATATTGACATAGAGTTTTATTGGATCCTGAGCTGGTTGTACATTCACCAGCCACATAACTTTTGGAAGATTTTCATTTATTAATGACTTCCAGATAATGTTTTTCATTGCATGACCTGCAGCCTGGGAGAATATTTCTTTCTGAATGAGGAGCCATGCCATGGCAATATGAGGTCAGCTCAAGAGCTTTTAAGAGACATACACAGGCTGGCACTGCTGACCTTTAGGTTAAAATGTTGTGTATCTGGCTGATCTTGTTATTTCCGAAGCTCCAGAGTCCCTGCCCTGGAACAGGTATACAGATGTGGAATTCTGACTCCAACCTTGGTCAATTTAATATTAAATTGCAGGATCAGTAGGACAGCCGGATAGTCCTACTGTAAATATATGTTTCTCGTGTTAGGTTTTAATTTAAATCCAGCCTTAAATTCTAGGCAATGACACAATGATAATTTAATGCAGCGTTGTGACCATCAATGCATTAATGTTACTGCATTTATAATCCCTATTCCAATGCTGCTTGGGGATAATGTATTGGCTTACATACAGAAAAATGCTAGCACACAGAAGCCCTAAGGAATCACCTCTTCTGTTGTAAACATATTGTAGTAAAAAACTGTTTTACACCTTATGTTTATAGTGAGGGATTATGTTGAGTCACTCACATTCCCACAACTGTCTACTGTTCTGGTGTAAATAGAGCTGCTTTTCTGGTGTTAAATGGATCCAGTATAAAAGAAAATGCTTGCAAAAAACAGTTAACATTTATGGTTCATGATCTGTTTATGTTTTTTGAAAGCTGCTTACAGCGTCCAAGGATGGTAACCCCTACACACTCCATAGACAAATACAGAAAATAGAATTGGTGCCAATTGGAAATGCTTGATGCTTATGCATATGTTTGCAAATCGTTTCAATTAAAGAAAGAACTGTAAAGCATTTGTAGGCATTTGCGCACAGTTCCTGAAAAAAATAGCAGTGACAGCCTGTTACTGCTACTGAGCACCTATTGTTTGAATATAGGCACCCAAAGCAGTAAAAGCTGAAATATTTTAACCATCATTCTGCCCTTAGGATTTAAGTTGGGACTGACTGCGTTACCAAGTAAGTCGGTGACTAGAAATTTAGACTATTATGAACTCTTCAGATTTTATTTGCTGTATGCATAATCTAGGTAGGTGGCATAGTGCTCACATTGACTGGTGTTTTCCTGCATATGGGGTGTTCCAAGCACATGTCAATCCTATTGACTTTATTTTAAAGCAATCACATCATTTTGTAGGCTGTTTTGCACCCAATTTGTGTTGAACCGCTTTACTTTGGACTACATGCAGACAAAGAAAGGTCAAATGCAGCCTTTTTTGTCAGTTACATGCAGTTGCATGCATTTTAATTGAAAATGTAGTGTTTTACTAGAGTGCCAATTAACACAAATACGGTACTTATTTTGTAAAGTTAATGCAAACATGAAAGTCTTAGAGTCTAAACGCTTACAAAACAAGTCATTTATAGCTTTTATATCCCATTTCTATCTATCAAAGCACGGTGGTACAGAGGTAAGTGCTCTCGCCCTTTCAGTGCTAGGTCTAAGATTCAAATCTCGGCTAGGACGCTATCTGCATGGAGTTTGCAGGTTCTCCCTGTGTTTGCGTGGGTTTCCTGCAGGTACTCCGCTTTCCTCCCACATTCCAAAAAACATGCAGTTAAGTTAATTGGCTCCCAATTATTTAAAAAAAAATACCATAGACTGTATTAAAGTCATATGACTGAGGTAGGGACATTAGATTGTGAGCCCCCTTGAGGGACAGCTAGTGACATGACTATGGACTTTGTACAGCGCTGCATAATATGATGGCGCTATATAAATACTGTGTAATTATAATAATCACTGCAAAGATAAAGCAATGCAGGTCAACCTGCAGGATACAGCGCTGTGTAATATGTTGGTACTATATAAATCTTGTTTTTTAATAATATTTATCTGGCTGTAATGGTAATGCCCAGGCTTCGATGTTTTCAAATCACAAATTTTAAGAAATAGGAGTTTCCTGGCTATATGATTGTTCCAGGTCAGTAGAGCAAAGGCAATAACCAAGAGGGAGCCATGCAGCTAGTGTCATCAGTGGCTGAGGAGGAGGGGAGATGGGTGCCTCCTGGCAAGAAAAACCAAATTTGGCAAAAGATCAAGTGATGGTTTAAAATAAATTAAAATACCCAACATTATGGAACTAAAACCAGTACAGAAAATAAAGTTGGCAGAATTTATGTTGTGACAGCAAAAGGCACACACAAGGATGATGCAGAATTCCCACTTACAAAAAAAAAGTGTAAAACTAAAAAAATGTGAAAGCAGAAACACCAACTGCTAGCAAGACAAAATGTAAACACACCAAAGCACACACTAAGCACTAAAGTATAATGCAGAAAGTTCTGAATCTGTAAGAAGTAAAAAGAAGTAAATATTTCCTTTTCTACATAAATGTTTCTTGCAGAAACTAAAATAAACATACCAGACTGGAGCTGATCAGTGAATAGTTAGCTTTCTTTACTTGTTCCAGCTCTTTAATCAATTTTCAGGGGGAGTGTCCAAGATGAAGGCAGGATGAAAAGTTTAACTTCTTTCTCTTCTAAGTACACTGAGCACTGTATTGTATTTTGCTGTGCACGCTGAAACATTAGGGCAGGCAGGAGTTAACCCTGCACTGTTCAACCAGATTTTTTTTTGGTATCCCATGGGCTACTATGAAGGCCTTGTTAGGAACAGCTATAGAAATCAGGAGTCTATGGCCTCAAGGATTGCATAAACTAGCCTGCTATCACAAATGTTTGTCATTACATTATACTCTAAAATGCTTAGTCAGCTTTACAGAAAAACAAAAACATTAGAAATATACCTCTATTTAATAGAAAACATGAACTTTGATACAAAACATGTTACTTTTAGCACAGAAAGGTTCATCTCTGGCACAGAGTTCCCAGTGCAGGAGAGTAGCAGTGCAGTAACATATTTAAGAAGGTGCTTCCCAAAAATGCAAAGTCCACTTTTCCATCCTACAAAAAAATACCTATCCTATCCTATAAACAAATAACCATTAGAAGAAAAGAGTGATGTCAGGGTGCTTCCTCACTGTTCCTAGTGAGAGCAGAGTATCTACATCCCATGAGAATGGAAGTGCCACAGCTAAAAATTTTACCCTTTAAATATTGGGTAGGGTTCCCTAAGGAGTCTTTCAAGACCTTTTTAACAAAGAGGAACCCTTACAAAAACTTTCATATCTAAGGAAACCCCTGCAATACCTTTTAATATTCTCAGTTCATAGTACATGAGCAGGGTGGTCAGTAAGAAGAATGTCACCCTTACAGATAGCCAAAAGGATTATTGGAGTCACCTAAATTGACCTGAGAAACAAATTGTTCAATGAACCCATACCAACCGCTGGAGGAACCATAGGGTTCCACAGAACCTTAAAGTATATTTCTCTGGCTGTCACTGTGGAAAATCCTACCTGTCATTAACTCTTTTAACTTAGTTCAAGTACAGTTAGGTCCATAAATCTTTGGACAGAGACAACTTTTTTTTCTAATTTTGGTTCTGTACATTACCACCAGTGTTGGTTGAATATCTCTCTATTCGAGAAATATAAAACCTCCCATAGTCAGCAACACAACCACATTTGGAACTTCTTTTTGAAAATGATGCATGCTTTGCTGCCATGCTGATCGAAAGACTTGAATACATTCTGACCCAAAACAAATATGAAGATAAAGAGTTAAATCACTTGCTTGTTTCAAACTAGTGATTCAAGAGAAGAGTGAAACCAAGCAATTAGCATTTTAAAGAAAATTAGAAATCGCAGTCCACATTTTTCCTGAGTTTCTTTATTCTAGCAGAATGCTGTACTAGATCAAATATAGGTGGAATGTTATTTATAAAGTGAACAAGTAACAATTAGCAGAATTTATCACCTGTATTCTGAAACATAACTACCCCTTCTGTGCACCACTATAGTTAGATTTTTAATATAAACTATGGAGGGGGGGATCCTTCAGGCCAGCTGTGAAGTCATGTAGACAGGCAGAGCAGGAAACTGGCAGCACATTTCACATTGTACTTTAACGCTGTGTATGAATGGGGTCCAGAGTACACATTACAGCTGTGCATATGGAGGCCGGGGCTAAAAGCATTTTGACAAGAACTGTGTGTCACAATGTAGATCCCATAGCCAAGATCTAGCTGGATAGGGCAGAAATTAGTAAAAGACTGGGAGCGATGCCAAAGTGTAGAAAGATTAAAAACAAAGTATACCTGCAGGTTGTCTGACTCTAGGCCCTAAGAGTTAAGGGTGAATGTATTCTGGAGTCTGATGGTTGCTGCTCTGCCAACTGCTTGACGTCATATTGATAACATGTACTGTCCCTGATTATGCTTTAGTGTATTACATAACAGAGCTCTCAGAGTTTCTTACTTGAAGCAGAGCAGAAGTCACTTTATGTATGTAACCTGCACACTCCTGCTCAGAGCTTCCCCAGCATATTCTTGCCTCCCCATAGTGACAGCGAGTGAAAAAGGACATCAACCTGAAAAAAGTATTTCCTTGATATCTCCTTAATGCTGGAACCCACACATACTGTCTAGTTTCTCCATGGAGTGAAAGCCAATATAGAGGCTGTTCTACATGATTGCTATAGTCATGACTAGGGTTGTGTGGATCCAATGCCACGCTCAATTTGTCCTCACCCCCCCCTTCTATCGTCCCCACAACCATACTTACCATACCTCTTTATACTTACATCACCTTTTCATACCCTTTGCTTGCCAACCTCCCCCTCTAGCACCTAGATACCCCATCAAAACACAAACACATTAAGCGCTCAAAACCCATTTTTTCAAACTTGCCTAACCGTCTTCTGTCTTTTGAAACCATCACTACTTTTCACCACTTCATATCTCCCATCCTATTGTGTGTGAAATTCCCCCACCTACTAGATTGTAAGCTCTTCGGGGCAGGGTCCTCTCCTCCTGTATCACTGCCTCACTACCACACCCCTGTTCCTAGCCACAAACCTGGCCACTTCATGGTTGACCTTGATTCTACCTCTGTTGACTCCTTACACCGACCTTGCATTCCTGCAACTAGTCCTCCCAATTATATTTGACCACACCATCAGCATGCCAGGATATTCCACCTGCAATCTCAGAAAATCTAATCGTACATTACGGATCAGCTCCCTTATAGCTCGTTTCCCAAGGTTGTTACTTTCTGCATGTACCATCAACACATTGGGAGGCCTATCCAGCGCTGCAAATTTTCTGACCTCTGGAACCACCCACCTCCATAGCAATCTGGAAATCCCAATCCACTGCACTGTAATTCAGACCTGGGCACCCCCAACTGTCCTCCATTCATCCGGACCTCGGCTCTCCTGGCACCCCACCACACATAAGAATGTCCGAGGATACACTCCAAACCTGGTTCAACACCTAAAATTACAAACAAACCATGCCAACCCCAAGATTCAATTTCATTAACAACCCCCCTCCTCCCCCCAATAAGCCCTGTGCCAACTTAAAGCAGATGAGGCCGCAAAAATAATTTAAAACGCTTCGACTCCCAACCCCAAAATCTTCTGATCACTGCCTCCCCTACTTCCCACCTAGCTGCTTCTGTGGCCGCCCCAATCCTAAAGGAATGCAAAGAGTAAGCATTTTTCCTGCACCCCTAGCCTCCCTAAACCCTGGTGAAAGACCGCCACAAATTGAAAGCGTGACAAAAATTGCCCATTTTGGTGAACCAAAAGAGGACCTTCTCCCTGTGGTCTGAAAAATTCCTCTAATGCCTGCACCCGACAAAACCCAGATCCAAGCAAATGAAAGCCTTTTCCAAATTGATCTGTCTTGGACTTCTTAATCTGCAAACTCACCTTGACCAGATAGAAAACCAAATCCTCAACCAAAGTCCCTCCCGGTCCATCCTTGGACAGGCTCACCAACTCTTCCACCATCATGGCCCCAAAGAATGCTGTGACAAAGGCAGCCCTAAACAGTAAAACTTCATACCTCCCAAAACACATTTCTTTCGATTTCCCCACCAGACTTTGCAATAACTCAAAAGATACTGGCCTCCCACTATCCCGCACACTCTTACCTTTTCCTTATCCTTTAAGAGCTTGCCTCTCCAGGAATGTTTTGGTCTCATCTGTCTTCCCCCCCAACTTAAACCCAAAAGCCAAACCCGCCACCAATCTATTCACCACCGCTACTGAAGCTCTTTCAGCAAAGTTCTTAGCCAAAAGACATAACACCCCCTGAACTTGTGTCCCCCTATCATCCGCTCGTAATTGTGTCTGCAATGTCACCCACTCCCGCCATACAGCCTCATATGCCCTCCAAGTCCGCTCACTCACCGAGTTTCGAACGAACTCTCCGATAATCCCCTTGCAATCCTCCACAGACTGGCTGGATGCAAAAACCGGTCCCACTGCAAACGAGACAAAGCGTCGGCCACACCATTAAAAACCCCTGGAATAAGTCTTTCAAATATGAACACATTATACTCCATACAGCTAAAAACCAGATGCCTCAACAACCGCAGTGCCGTTCGGATGATAACGAAAATTTAATAATAGTCTGCACCACCCCCAAATTTTCACAGTAGAATCTATCTTTTTTGTTGGCCAGCTCCCTCCCCCACAATTCCACGGACAACACAATAGGAAACAATTCTAGAACTATCACATTTTAAACCAAACCTTCATCTACCCAAACTCGCGGCCATACCCACGCACACCATTTGACCCCAAAATATGCCCCAAAACCAGATCCTCCCACCGCATCAGTAAACAACTCTAAATCAACAGCATCAACTGGACCCTCCAACCACAAGGCCTTCCCATTAAACTTCTCCAAAAACGTGTCCCACACTTTCAAATCCGCCCACACCCCCCCCCCCCCATTCAAGCTTACAAAATGACCCGGTGCCCTAACCCCCGCCGTAGCGGCCGCTAAAAGGCGACAAATAACCCTCCCCATGCGGATCACCCTGCACGCAAAGTTCAGCTTGCCCAACAGGGATTGTACCTCCCGCAACTGCATTTTCCTGCGCCCCCCTGCAGCCCTCACTTATCCTGGGGCAATCTACTCTCTATCGCAACCGTGTCCAGTTCAATGCCAAAAAAGGTCAGGGCCCTCACCGGCCCGTCCTTTTTGTCATCCCCCAATGGAACCCCAAACCACTCAGCCACATGTTGCACGATGGCCAATAACACCCTTCACACCAAGCTGCCCGCCGGCCCAATCAAGAAAAATCATCCAGGTAATGGATGACTGAGTCCACTTCTGCCACAAACCAGACCACCCATTCCAAAAAGGTACTGAACTGCTCAAACAGGGCACAGGAAATTTAACAACCCATGGGAAGGCACCTATCAACAAAATACTCCCTCTCCCACTT
>NC_092859.1:80479622-80483154 GCF_032062135.1 Pyxicephalus adspersus | reverse complement strand
CCCCTGCAGCCAGGACCTGGCTCGCCCCCCTCCTCCCACTGGCAGAACTGGCTTCAGGTGCGGCCTCCCCTGACAAGGCCGCACTGCTCCTCAAACAGGGGTTGCGCCTCTGCTTGCCACAGCCCCCCCTGTGGAGTGTTTCGCGCCGTGACCTCGTTTTACACAAGGCCCTAGGCACAGGCAAGGCCTCCCCAGACAAGGCCTCCCAGCGATCAGACTGGGGGCTGCGCTCTCTGACAGCCACAGCCCCCTCACCTGAACTCCGCCTGTGAAGGGGATTCCTCCCTGACTTGGTGCTACCCCAGGCAGATCTGCACCCGGCAGCCCGGCCAGGAGGGTCCCTAGAGGGGCTGCCATAATGGCGCTGAGTTCTGGCAAAGGGTTCTGGACTCAGGTGCTCCGAGGACGCAACCCTTCTAATCTAACTTATGAGGGACCCCCAAGATTACCCCCAACTGCTTCAGCAT
Source organism: Pyxicephalus adspersus (assembly GCF_032062135.1). Lineage (NCBI taxonomy): Eukaryota > Metazoa > Chordata > Amphibia > Anura > Pyxicephalidae > Pyxicephalus > Pyxicephalus adspersus. The sequence continues at coordinate 80,482,687 of NC_092859.1, read as the reverse complement.
CCCTAGCCTGCAGCCAGGCCTCACCATGTGAGGCCGCCGCAGCCCTAAGCTGACCTGTTAATGCGTCAAAAGACTCCATTAATTCTTTAATCATTCCTCACCTTCTTCCCAAAGTTTCTTCTTGTAAAAACTGTGACGACTTCTGTCATGAAGGCCCTGCCCCTATATCTTGCTACAGGCTTTTCTGGAGTGTCCAGGACTTAATGCTTTAGGGGGGATTTACCTTTTCTCTAGAGTATATATGGTGACTTTAGTTCCAATTTAGGAGAATGTAAACAACTGTAGGCTTGTACAGTTAGCTAGCTCTGATACCTCCAAGAATGAGTTGGTTCATTATGCACCAGCATAAAAATTTTGAACTAAACAATTTAGTGCTACCCTATCTGTAAGGTGCCATCATCTGTAAGGGTGGAATTTTTCCCACTGACCACCACAGTGGGTTTACTAAATATAGAAGGGGTTTCCCAAGACCTGGTTTACTAAGAAAGGCTGTTTAAGATTGTTCTTAATCTTGATTAAATTTAACCTTTACACTTTGTTAAAAGAGCCTTTTAATGATTAGCCACAAATTTTAAATAAGCGTCAGGAGAAGTGAAAATATTATCTTGTTACAATAGCACCTGGAAATTGGTGGGATATATATTGAGCAGCAAGTGAAATTCATTTTTGAAGGTGATGTGTTAGAAACAAAAAGAATTGGCAAGCATAGGGATCTAGGTGACATTCAAAAGGAAGTTGTGATGGCAAGTGAACTAGGTCACTGGCATCTCCAAAACAACAGGACTCATGTCCCTGGTATGCATTGGTTAGTAGCTAACAAAAGTGGTAGTGGCAGGTCCATACTGACTCGAGGCACAAATGGGAAAAAAGAAATGCTAGTCCATTGGTTCTGATCAATCAAAAAAGTTACTGAAAAGGGACAAAGGCTAGCCCATTAGCTTCAATCCAATAGAAGATCTACTATAGAACAAATTGCTGAAAAATCTAATTCTGAAAAACATATATTGCAGCTATATAATATTTTCAATATTGCAATATATATTGATTTTCTGTTTTAATTAATATTTCCTATTAAGTATGAAAGAAAAAAAAACAGGATACTAAACCAGGAAAGAGTCACTGTGTTGCTTGTTTAATCTGATTAAAATATGTTTGATCAGATTAGATGATTACTGTATTTACATCCTCTGCTGTACTTGCACACAATAATTTATTCTATGCTCCTGTTTTTACTGATTTAATTTCAGTTTTATTCTTAGTTTAAAACCTTATGCTACTTGAAGAAATTAAATTACATTTCAATATGCAACATGTAGATGAAACGGACACTGGTAATACAAGTAATATTAGGGCTATCTTTGCCTGCTGTGCTCCTTTCCACAGCTCCAGTTAAAGTGTATGTAAACAAAATATCTATGTTTCAATATTTTTGACGTTACATGTCTCACTGCTTACTTATTCCATTTTCTTACTCTTTTTTTTTTCTTTTTGTAAACAATTTTTATTACCTGGAGATTCTGAAAGAAGAAGCTCTTTAAACTGATAATTATGTTTCTTTGTTTCAGTTAGTAGAACCATTGTCAGCCCACTGTGTGTTCAGCTTTAGCAAGCTGGTAGGCTGTCCTTTAAACAATTGCAACCAGGCAGATCCTTTGTTGCAGAAAGGAAAGGTAATGTCCCTACTGCAATAAAATAACCTTACCTGCCTGATTGCCTGCCGAAAATTTTAATTTAATTCACCTGTCCCCAATCTGTAGTGGTCATTTTCTTTCCTCTCCTTTTCCTTGTTTCTCTCTGTGACCATCTTGATTGTCCAGGCCAGGTTGATGTAACCGCTGACACAGGGGATACCTGTCCCATCCTGGTCTCCTATGCTGAACATGTGCATTTTGACAGAGGAGAATGGTGATCGGGAAGTAAGAATGCTTATTGCACAAAATACATCACTTCTCCCTTTCTGCAATAAAGCCCTGCCTGATTCTAAATTTTCGAAACAGAATTTTACTTCTGCTTTAACATCTATCAGATAGCTGGGTCTCAGCAAACTCTCTGTAACAGCATGTATGGTCTTTATAAGAAGTGTACAGGAATGCACTCATGCACACCAATGACAGCAGTGCCAAATAGACACTTGCAATTTAAGTATTTCAATATGCCGATACTTTTTTTATCTTGTAAGCCCCTGTTTTCATAAAAAAGGTTCATATTGAATTACTACAAAAATGCTTCTAATCTAAGGATGCCAACAAATATCCGTATTGTGCTACAATCCCTTGCCAGTATACCTAAATCCTGGACCATTTTGATCAGCAAAGCATTAAAACTTCCTAGTACAAATGTGCAGTGCCTTTTGAGATTGTATGTTCTTTGACTTCAGTTCACAGATATTTTGCTTTTCTTTTAATTAAAAATGTTGAAATCAATATCTAATTTTATACTTTGATTTGCCCATTGTGTTTTTAATGAGACATTTAGCTTCAATGTCATGTAGTTAAGTATATTTAAGCTGAATTAAGCCTATTACAGTATTTGTACCTTATTTGAAAAGACATTTTGTTTCCCAGTAGCACAAGAATATCAATAAAGCCCAATGTAAAGAGAGCTGTGAGAAATCACTTTTAAGAGACTCTTTAGTGTTTGCACATTGTGTGTTGCAGATGAAGGTAATATTTTGGTTTTATCCTTCTTAGGGCCTACTTACATCTAAGTGTTCAGTTGCTGTGGACAAATGAACTTATCATGTGTTGTGTTAAGACAGCCAGTTGTGAATGGGTTGCCAAAATATCATAAGGGATAATAACATGTACATGACCATGTTTAACAAAACAGTGCATTATATATATACTATTTATACTTGAATGCCTGCTTATAAAACAAATGTGCTGCCAAATGTTGTAGCTGCTTTTAGTTTATGCTGCCACAACTCATAGATGGAACAGTACAATGCATCTTGCCACCATAGTGCCATACACGCAAACAGTATACACTAATGTAACCAGTACAGTAATATGCAATATAAAGGCAATTCAACAGTACAAGAGCTGAAAAAGAGAATAGATGCTTGT
>NC_092859.1:80478407-80479131 GCF_032062135.1 Pyxicephalus adspersus | reverse complement strand
CTCTCTGAGCATCTCAAAGGATGATGACATCATTTGATCATACGCACAGTGTAATCATGAATTATGCAGTCTAGTCCATCTGGTGAGTGCAACCTTTATTCACTTGGTGGCAGTAGAGGTTATTTTCTTCTCGTTATTTACAATGATCATTGGATCCCAGTATTGGGCCTGATTTTATGAGGATCTCCAAGGCTGGAGAGGATACACTTTCATTGGTAAAGCCGGGTGATCCAGCAAACTTGGAATGGATTTCTTAAAAGTAATTATTGTTAGCAAGTTCTTTCAATCTTGGACTAGATCCATTTCAGCTAGAACCACCCAGCTTCAATGATGAAGGTGTATCCTCTCCCGCCTCAGGCCCATTGTTTTTTTAAGGAGTATTTTGGACTTTTTCATTACATATATTATACTTTATTTTTTCCTAATATATTTTTTAATTGCCACATATTTACGAGTTCATTTTAACACTACATAATAAATGCAGTTGTTTGTTGGGAGACATAATTACAGTTAGTCCCTACATACAGATGTCTTCTTGATATGAACAGGGACTGAGGCTGAATGGCGAGAGGGGGTGGTTTGCATGACTTGCCTCTTGTAACTCTTTATTGACCAAGACAAATTCTGCAGTTGTTTCTTTTTGCATATCAAAGCACAGCTTGCTCCACAAGTTAATGAATGTCTAGGCTCCATAAAGTTTTTTTGCTTTGTTTGTGATTAACTC
>NC_092859.1:80469726-80476180 GCF_032062135.1 Pyxicephalus adspersus | reverse complement strand
GTCACCCACCGCACCACGCGATTCTGGTAAGTAATCGGTGGGTGGCTTATTTGCGGGGGGGGCTTATTTTTCATTTTTACCTAAAAAGGGGGGGCTGTCTTATTTGATGGCCCTGCCTTATCATCGGGGAAACACGGTACGTCCTTTGTATGTGTGGTACATTGGCATCATTTGGATGTTACATATTGTGATGTAGGGCATAAAGGGATAAAAGAATAGAAAACTGGAAAGAGGAGCCCTGGTTTAAAGTCTTGCATCAAATTCTTTCTTCAGCTTTTTGTATCCTACATCTCTTCTAGAATAACAGCTATTACACAAAGAAACACGAATAGCTACTTAATGCTCTTAATTTATATAATTCTTTCACGTCTGCCATTTATTAACAATGTAAGGACCACATAAGAAGCATTTTCTTCAATAAAAAGATTGTTTTTTTTTATTTTTGTATAATTGCACTGTTTAAATTGTATTGCAACTGCTGTTGTTTGGAAGAAAAAAAGCTTAAATGCAGCCAAAAACATAATTATATATACTTTGCATATTTGTTTCATATCCCAGATCACTGTGGGAAACTAAAAGCTTCTCAGAAGGAGAAATGGATGACATTTTCATAAAGATTTAAGTTTCGATCACACTTGTAAAGTAAGGTTGCAGATAAATGCACAAGACATTGCAAAGTAAACACATTTTCAGATCTGTACCATCAAAGAAGATACTTTGGGAATTTAACATACTGTAAAAGGTACACTATTGCAATAACAGAAGACTGTAAGGTCCCTGGCAATGGACAGATAATATGCCCATTTAATCTGGCAGCATTGTGTGCTCCAAAGGAATGACTGCAGTAAAGAGGAGCAAAGATGTAAAATCTGGGATATCACATGACTGCAGATTCCCATAAGTACTTATTTAGCTTAGGTTTTTCATACTATTGGGGAATGAGTTAGAAATGTTTGTGTAGGGGGAGTGTGGGAGGTTTCCTTGCCAAAGAGGTGCTTTTTTTGTGTCTGATTTTCAGACTATAATGTTGTATCTTAAATGTCTTTTATACTAAGTTTAGACTAGCAATTTGAAAATGCTACTGCTGTGGTAAGGCACATTTAGCCATCTCCAAAAAACACATTACACAAATAGGTTTGTTCATTGAATTTTTTCAGGTATTTGCTTGCAGTAGAATTTTGTCAGACATGGACATGCATTTCCAAGAGTGGCTAACTGTTACAGACACTTCCAAGAATTAGGTCTACCCAATAATAAGTATTAAAAAAGTGTCACTACCTCCAACTGCAAGTAAATTCCTGCATGTTCATTGTTGTTGCTGCTGTTTTTAGGTATTCCTATATATGTATTATCACTGATTTTTTGGTATGTATCTCCAGTTTTCCTAAACAGCTAAAATTGCAATCATTAGCTTTATTCTGTTCCCTTTTTAAAAAAGTGTCTCAAAATTTTAGAAGAAATTACAAATCACAACACACTGTAATAGATTTGAAGATTCTACCGGTTTTATAAAATTTGTTTTGTACACCATTGAAGATATTTTAAGGATACAGTCTGGCTTTATTTTAATCGATGTATATGTAAAAAATGTTCTTGGCATAAAATATAATGCAGCAGCAATGCAGTATTTCACGTATCCCTCTGATCTGTTTTTAGCTGTATCTGAAGTAATAAAAACGTGCAGTAAAGCCACTAAATAGATTTTTCCATCTTTGTATGCACATGGATAGGTCCTGTGGAACAATAAGTGGAGGAGCTGTGAAGCCTATAAAAATCAGAATATATGGCCCTCAGCTATCCTCCAACTGGTTAACAGGGTTGCAAATCACTCTGAAATCTTCATCACACACTGAGACTTACTGCTCAGGAGAAATACACAGCCAAGAAACTGGGCACTATTCAGTATTTTACACCAAATACAATTACAATGTATTGTGTTACAATGTGTTACAAAAAACAATAAAAATCAATCAATTTGAGTTATATGTAAATATTTTGCCATCAGTCTGCTTGAAGTTGTATCTTAAAAGACACATCTCAGTGTATGTAAGCGTTTAGGTTGCAATAATGTGCTAAAGCTGGTAAAACAGAAGTAATCCTGTGATACTCACCTATACCCATTGGGTATCCAAAGTAATCAGGAACATGCTTTTGTTTTTTATTTATGTTGATTCTAAACTAATTTAGTAACTCAACATCTTGGTATTGGTGCTCAGCAGTAATTTGTAAAAAGGATCTACTGCTAATAAATCAGCCAATGACTACTTAGAATTAGTCACACTGTATCTGCCTGTTTTAAAAAAAACTCAAAGTTTGGGATAAATGGAGTTAGGCATTGCCACTGTGGAATTCTTGCTTGACAAAACCAAGGGGTATCTGAGTTACTTAGGTTGAGAATGTGTGAATATTTACTAGAGTTATCCAGTCATAAAAAGAAAATATTGTATATAGGTAAAAAAGTGAACAGGAATTTGCTTTTCACAATTGCTGATTAAATGTGATTCACATAAAATAAGTAAAAATGTATATTTGCTGTGGATTCTCCACTTCTTTAGTAAATAAAACTCAAGATCTTACATATATCTATAAGAGTCTAGGAACATGTTCCAGCTGCTAAAGTTCTTTACTTTTTTACTTTACTTTCTTTCACATTCATACATAACATTTTAATTTACAGATAATAACAAAATATATATGTTAGGTCATATCTATCATTAAATGTTTATATCTCACATATTCCATGAGCACGGAAGAAAATCATTATAATACCCAAAGGGCTCATGTGCACAGGTGTTCTTGTTAAACACAACCTTTTCCATGCAAATGCAGCAATGTTTAAATGCATAGGTTCACATGGGAAACACAGCATTTGTTAAGAAAATGCAGTTTAAATGCACCTGAACAGAAAGAAGTACACTGCAATGTAGGTCAAATGCAACTTATGACTAATTATGTACACTACTCAGTTAAGGCTAAAGGGAATGTTGCTGCATTTTGAACGTCATGCTCTAGCACTCACTAAGCCAACCAAACACATGACAAAATATTGTTCTGAGTCCAAAATGAAGGGTGGACAAGTACCACAGGAAGTTTTGAAACTGTCATGAACCAACCAGACATGTGAACTGCATTCTTCTCCAATAAAAAAAAAACTATAAGAGATTACCATTGTAACTGCAAAGCTACCATGAAATTCAGTGGCAATTGTTGTGTCATGTCTCTTTCTGGAATCTATAATCTAGAGACATATCATAAAAAGCTTATTAGCAATGATGATTAAAATGTACTATATTTTTATATTTACCAAAAATTATGTAGAAGCTGTTACGTGTTGTGTTAAATACTATGGCGGAATCACTATGTTCTCATTTATTCAGTACAGCAAGTAGTGGTAGACATATTCAACAGGACAAGTTTTCACATTTAGCTGGACTCGTTGGTGGGTGGTGAGCTTCTGCAAAGCATATAGTCTTACCTGTGTGCAGGTACTATTCAGCGACCATATAACCATTGGCGGTATTTATAATGCATATATGCTTTGTGTTAACTTTAAACTGTTGAAGGAGCTGCATTATCTCATATAATCCATACATAATGGATTATGTGTGGTCAGCTTCCTATTTTGGACCATAATAAATGTGTTCTTTAATGTTTTTACACATATATATGTCACACCTGAATGATGACATTCTTTTGTATAGATTCATGTAAATATTTTAGTAACAACTACTGCTGGAATGCACTGTTGGATATCACATGATGCTTATTTTGTGTGCACAAATACTTTTCTACAGTCTGCAAAACAAGAGAAGGGATAGATGTTTTTATGTTTTCAATAAAAATAAAACCTTTTGATTTCTCTGTGCAACCCCTGTACAACCATTCCTGTTTGTTGAGTTTTAGCCTTTCTAGCCCAAGTACAAGTTCCTCTTTGTTAAATACAGCTCTTGTTCTTAGGTTTATATTCCTCTGAATGATCAATTCAGAACTGCAAGACACTGATCTGGCATTTGTGTTCTTTGTTATAATTTTGTTTTACTCCTCTTATGATAATGATCTTTTGTGATCGTTTACAGTGACAGTTGAACAATAGAGCACTGTACACACATCACCTTTCCTATGGAGAGGGGGAAGACGAGCGAGCGGCACCCCTTTGTGTTCTTCTTCATTGACTTATAGGGCCTGATTTATTAAAGCTTTCCAAGGCTGGAGAGAATACACTAGGAAGCTAGGTGATCAAGCAAACCTGGAATTTATTTCTTCAATGTCATTTGCTAGCAAATGCATTGAATTCTGGAGCAGATCCATCCCAGGTTTGCTGGATCACCCAGCTTCACTGGTGAAAGTGTATTCTCTCCAGCCTTGGAGAGCTTTAATAAATCAGGGCAATACAGTGGTCGTTCACTGTTGTCTGTTCATGAATCCATCAGGAAGTATCCGTGAACAACATTGGGTGACCTCTGTACCTGTCAGATTCTCACCTGAGACAAGCCTGACCGTTCGTAATGGTTGAGATACATCAGTCGTGTACATAGCCAAAGAGTTGTTTGCATTAGTCCCAATGAACTATATAATGGAAAGATTCAAGTTGAAAATCATGCATCAAGTTCCTCTGAAAGAGATTAGCAATTAAACATGATTAAAAAGACATGAACTTCATAGGCAGCCAAGGTATGCACAATTGAAGGTATACACAACTCTTTGTGTCAATGTAAAAATGACAACAAATTCACATGCTTTGTGTGATAGCTGATTGTAGGAAGCAAAGCTCCATAAACAGGTGCTGCCAATACAATAGAGCATTAAGTCATCACATAAGGTTGTTTTCCACAGGGAATTCATAATTACATCTTGGGTCCTTGCCAATGGTTATATAGGACTTGCTGACAATTATTCACTCACACACATTATAAGACTTTATTTGATTTATTATACCTAACAGGTCACTTATTATGTTAATATCATTAGCTTCAAGGGTAAATGCAAAGATGGATGTATATTTGCTCAATTTGAGTTAGCAAAGGTCCTTGGATATGTTTTTAAAATATAGTGGTTGCAAAATATAGACCAAAAATTGTAACCAATGCAAATATTCGTCTTGAAATGACTTCTGTGTGAAGTTGTGTTCTAAATGGAATGTGGACTTCTGCATTATTTTACAGACATAGTTACATAGTTACATATGTTCTGAATGGAATGTGGACTTCTGCATCAATTTTAGAGACCTGGAATTCATATCATGGCATTACCCAGAGGTTGCTTTAATTTATGAGAGTTTTGCCTAAAGGCCTCTCTCTCTGCTAAAGGTGCAGGTGGTGGCTTACAACTGTGAATATTCTGAAATACAAGTCACAAAACACATCACACATCGCCACCCTTATATATAAACATGTATATTATATGTATATTAGGTCCTGGTTTAGGGTAAACTAGACAATTGCCTACCTTCTCCAGGGCCTCAAATGACACAAAATCAAAAGGTTCAGAAGATCGAATGCTGTGTTTTAGGGCCCTCATTTCCTATTTGCCCAGGGCCCCATTTTGTATGAAACCAACCTTGGTAGAACGTTCCTTCAAGTGAATATCCACCAGTGTTTTTTCAAAACCACATATAATATGGTCCATAATGAATTATTTTTTTTAAATTGCAGACGAGACTCTTGTCTTGCAGCTTTGGAGTTTAGCTTTGATCCCCATCATGCATATTATCTACATGGGACCTTTGTTTCATCCCAGTTTTTGTGTGGGTATATACCAAGTTCTCTGAATAAATAACGATTACATCAAATTTAAATAAATTGTAAAATGTCAAAAGGTTTATTTTTTTTAAAGAATTGGTTCCACTCCACTATTCCTGATTCAGCGAGAACTCAATTTCCCTAATTTTTTCAGTGGCTCATTTTAGACTTGGGGTAGTTGTTGATTTGAGGCTAGCCTTGTAGCATTGCATGTAATCCTTTGTTCTTTGATTGGAACCGGCCATTGCATAGTGATTGAAACCAACCAGTGATTGGAGATTGGAACCAGCCATTGCATAGTGTTAAATTTAGACTAAGCATGATTTGACTAACAGTGCGTATATTGGCATTGTTGGTAACTAAATTGCTCTCCTGAGTTTTACTACATATAGGTATTCTTTTATTCATCTCAAAATATATTGTTGGAGCTTGTCTCCAGATCAGAATGATCTGCATGCAATTTTTGAAACTGCACATAAACCCATTATCAGTATTCCAAGAAAAATAAAGGGGGAAGGGGAATTCACCTTGAGTGTGATAATTATTGGTGGATGGATAGTTTCAATTTGAGTTGATTCTAACTCAGATCATCCATTTTGGATCTCCTTTGCAATGTAAGCTTTCCCCACATTGACTAAGCTAGGTGAAATATCCCTCGAAAGGGGATAATTCATTTTACTAAGTGAACAGCTTGTATTCCTTTAATAAATCAAACT
>NC_092859.1:80438816-80468503 GCF_032062135.1 Pyxicephalus adspersus | reverse complement strand
TTAAAACTTTTAAAAGTTTATAAACTGTGTTATGTTTTGCGGCTCCAGACTATTTTTCTTTAGTGGAAGAGGAGGCAAATGGCTCTTTTGATAGTAAAGGTTGCTGACCCCTGAACCAGTGTGTTCCTGTGTGTTCAGTGGGCCTGATTCATTAAAAAATCTTCAAGTCTGGAGAGGATACACTTTCATCAGTGAAGCTGGGTGATCCAGCAAACCTGGAATGGATTTCTTCAAAGTAATTTGCTGTTTAATAAATCAGACCTAATGTGTATCACCATTACACTTAACCAGGGCAAGTTCTAGGGTGACAATGAGGAGCACAATTAGGAGACAGTTGTCAGAATACCAAGTAGTCTATTTTTAAAAGCTACAAAATGAAAAAGATAGAAAACAACTTCAAAAATGATATTAACACAAAAAGCCTAAATAGGATTTTATTCATCTAGCTAGGTTTACTTATGCCTTAATCAGCCCTCAATCTAACTATTTATAATTATTATGTTTTCCTAGTTTTGCTTCAAATGAAAAGATGGCTTGTGTTGCATGGTGCATGGCTTGCGGTCCTATGCAGAGTTTATTCCAATGAACACCAGTGCAGTTGCATGCATGTCTCCTATTTGTACTCCATCGGATATGACAGTGCTACCAATTTCGTTAGAACAATGTAGGTGACACTAGCATGTGCGTCATCTGACACAATTAGGTCACATAAAATATGACTTTCGAGGAGGAATTTTCAGTTGCAATGAAATGACAAACTCAATAAATGCATGGAGCAAAGTTACCACACTCCCTATCTCTTCCCTGTATGAAATGGTCCTCCTAACAACCAAATGCTGCTTTTTCCATTGTGTGCAAGCATCATAAAAGCATTATTAAAGTATTGTGACAGCAAAAGCGGATATTTAGGTGAATATACAATTAAAAAAAAAATCATCCTTCAGTGTTGCGGTTACCAGGGGAACATTACTGGATATAAAAATACATTTGTGTGAAAAATGAATCAATCAAGTGCAAGTAGAGCATCTCATGGTAACCATCCTGCGCTTTTCTGTATTGTGGATGCTTGTTACATGTGATCTTTTCATTTCCTCACAGTGGAAGATTTGCAATCATTGCTTAGATATTGTCTCATTAGGAAGATAAAGTTAATACCAGCTCCATTGAGCTGCTGTCTCTGCAGTCTCTCTCTCTCTCTCCCTCTCTCTCTCTCTCTTTCTCTCTCTCTCCCCCTCCCCCCCTCTCCTCCAGTTCTGCTGCTCTGGCTCCAAGCATCACTCTGCATCCGACCACAGACATGGCGACAGTGGTCCAGCCCCTCACATTGGACAGAGGTAGGACTGGATCAGTACCTGATGCTGATGCTGCTGTGTGCCTGTTATTTGACATTGCTGTGCATGATGGCAAGCTTCACCAGGGATGATCTCATCATCATACCATGGATCCAAGCAGAGTGTAGTGTGAAACAATCTGTTTCCCCATAGCTCCTAAACATCTGAGTGTGTGTATTGCTGGAACAGTCACTAGGAATCCATGCTGGCCTGGAAAATGGCATAAATGACACTGAAGAAGCTTTATTATAAGCATATCAGGTGAAGCCAAGCAGTGCATTATTACCTGGGAACACATTGTTCCCCCATTCCGCTCTTGTAGGGTCCATTCTCTAACTTGATTATCAAGGTGAATCATTTAAAAGAGTAGAGATGGGCACTGGTCCATACATGGACACAACTATACATGCTTCTTCCATGTCCACTGAGAAGTTTTCTGCATGAGCACAGGGTCGCCTGCTTGACATTATGCTGGGGATGGCTGGGCATCCAAGGTGTTGGAAGAAGCAGCACCTGCAGGAGTTAATGTGCTACCAGGAGCAGGAACAGGCACAGACAACCAGACTATCACAAGAGAAAGGGAGGGAAACTCTGTTCATCAGATATTGCAACTGAAGCTGCAAACTAAAAAAATTAGTGTTAACAAGTTAGTAAAGGAAAGCTCAAAGTCACAGAGAAGTGTACAAGCTTCTAAAGAGCTCACAGACCTGAGATGACATTTGGAGAATCGAATCAGGGAACAGTCGTTATTTAAAATGATCTTGACCAGGATAAGTTTGCAGGTTAAGTGTGTATGGTTATGGCACGTTTGACCCTGGTCTTGGGTACAGAATAGTGACCAGTTCAGAAAATTAAAATTGGGATCTCAGTTCCTCCTTTGATATCAGTCAGCCAGGGATATGAACAATTCACACCGTTCCTTTAAGTGTGGAATAATTTATTGGTCCTAATTATTGGCTGGAATAGGTAATGACTATGTCTTGGTTTTAGAATATGCTTGAGGCTAGTAAATAAATGGAGTTCATTTTCACCTACAATTGCAGAGGTAGTGGTAAGGTCATCTAAATAAATGTAAAAATCTGTATTTGTAAGATTGAGGACATTGAGAATTTAGGATAAATCTTTACTTCTTCAGTACAATTACTATATATAAAATCTGTTTTAAGAAGAATCTGCCACAAAAGAATACCGGACATACAACTCAATGATTATAGGTTACACAATGATTACAGGTTGCATATTTTTGGTGAGTTTCCAAGCGTCAGTGGAGAAATACATTTGCTCTTGGCACTGCCATGTTGCAGAAAGCTAGATCACCCGGGCATATAATATGGAGCTGTGTAGTTTCAGTAGTCAGAGATTTCATTTGCAAAACAAAAAGTGTGATTCCTCACTGCAGATAACTTGACAATGGTGAAATTAATTCATTATTAATATTGTTAGTCTTCACTGCAACTTTGTGATCTTGCCTCACAAGTACCAGATTTAATTTTAAACTTAAAGGTAAGCAGTGAATCTGCTATTCACCAAACATTCTCTGGTGGAGGATTAATCGCTGCTGTTGAAAACACATAGACCTGGAAGATTCTCCACCAGAGAATGTTTGGTTGATGCCAAACTACCTGCTTCTCAAAGTGTATGGTAACCAAAAAAAAATGTCATGTACTGTATATGTATTTGTTTATTATTGTACCTATATAGAAAACTTGTCATGTATGCATTTCTTTTATCATTTGCTGTAAAAGTGTATAAATCTGGTGATCCTACCATTTCAGCAGTGTGGGTTCCTGGGCCATTGCTTGGGTATAAAGGTTGCTGTGCCAAAAGATAGCATGCCTGTACCCCCCATAGCTAGCCATACTGTTATGCATTGCCTCTTGTCCAGCCCAAATGTGTTTACCGACAGCAGTTCCCAGTAGGAGCCTTGCTGGTAAATCTACAGCTATGAGAAAAAGAGAGAAGAATAAAGAATGTAAAGATGGTGTTTAGCGTTTATTTATATTATTTATATTATACTAATATTTATATTAGTTAAAATATGCTATGGGTGGGGGTACAGTTTGCAAGTTTCACAAAAACTTTGCAACCTACTTACAGACAGGCTGTATTATTTGTACACCACATTGTTTTTCAGTTCCCCCCAATTTCAAAAGTGTGAATCAGCTGAAAGGATCAACAGTTTTAGAACAATGTCACTCTCATTACTTAAGATGTTAATCACCATATTTATAAAGTGCAGATCAACGACTTATAGTTCACTTTGGAAAATACCAGTTGTCAACATGAAGACCAGAGGTGTTTGTTTCAAAATTTATGTGAACACTGACTGCCTTTTTTAAAGGGGAAACCACAGCTAGAAAAGGTGGTGATTAGTCCATCTGAAGCCACTAACTTGGGCAACTTGAGTTTTGACTTTCTGGATCTGCATGAATATTCTAGGTCATTATTGAAACCCGAGGGTAAAGAACAAACAGCAACACCACACTATTGATTTAATGGCCCTGATTTATTAAAGTTCTCCAAGGCTGGAGAGAATACCCTTTCATCAGTGAAGCTTATTAATTGAGCAAACCTGGAATGGATTTCCTAAAATCAAGCTATTTGTTAGCTATTTGTTAGTAAATGTTTTGAATCCTGGTCCAGCCAGAACAGCACAGATAGGGAGGAGTAGGCTGGATGACCCAAGTAGTCCATCAGACAGGAAATGAGGTGGGCTCAAGATACCAGCTGCAGCTTGTAATGCTTCCTGTGTGGAAGTCACAGTATGCAGGGTAATTGGTGTACCTACTTTCAACACATTGGAGAGCTATCTGCAAGTATGAAAAAAATTAAAGGAAAGTCTGAAGTTCAGCATTAAGCATTCCTATGGGCATATGTTATCAGTGTAACACACTTACCATGGTAACAAATGTATGCTCCCTCTCTGCACAAAAAAAGATTGCTCCTATGTCAATGTGCATTGTTTAAAGCATTATATAATAAGTGCTTTTTAAATGAATATTAATAATATCAGTAATTAAAAAGTATCACATTAAATATTTTATAAACAGATGCCAATTCTCATTTTTACATAAAGGCAATGTTTATGTTTGGCTGTGCATCAAAGCAGTTTTCTTAGTAAGTACTGTATGCAGTGCTTCAGAATTAGCACATACAGTTTATCCTGAAATGTCACCACATGCATAATCCTCTTTTTTCGTCCTAATGCTAAGTAATTGACTTGACGTGCATTTATGAAACAGAAATTCATGTATGTGTCCTTGTAGAGTTGTTTACTGCATTTATTATAGTTTGTTTCTTTATACAATATGTATCATTTCAAAAATGTTTTTCAGGGATTCAGCACATCAAAACACATCATATACGTATACTACAGATAAAATATAAAATATAGATAAAATATATAAATACAGATAATATATATATATATATATATATATATATATATAAATTATTAAATATACATTAATGCATTATTAGGTATTTAGGTGTACAGCCGTATGTTTATAAAAATGTTATTTTGCAGTGGTGCTAGATCCACATTTCAAAGGCTAAACCCTTGTTCCTATACATGGGTGATATAAATAGTATTTTCCCTTTCATGTGACCATTCATCCTTAGCTTGTTCCACAACCCCATCCGGTCACAGGCAACAGTCTGGAACATAGAGAGATGAGGAATGCGGTAGCCGCTGGAATATTGGGTATATTCCCGAGTCAGGTTTTATTCACTGTCTGTGTCCATGTTTGAAGAGTCACCCCCTTTATTGGTCCTGATGACCCGTCAGGTAGATAATTTGATCCCAACAAAGGTAGAGTTATAAGGAAAGTTATTGGCAGGGGGCTAATCTAAGGATTGGTGCTGCATGCTTTGTGTGGAGACCTATTATGTCTTCCCAGAGCTTCTGCTGCTGAGGTTGAAGTTGTCTCCTTTATATACCCAAAAGGGATGAATAGAAAATAGTCAGAAATCCAAGCTTCCATGGGCAAGCAGGAATGGAGCTGAGATATTTTGCTCATTTCCTCAGTTAGTGTCAAATATGCTTTATCAGTTGAGTTTGTCTCAGCAATTTATCACTTACACTCAAAATAACATACTAAATGGAAAGGTGTTTGTACAGGTTTATATGCTATTTTAGAAAAATGTAATTCTTCACTAAACATTTATGTTATGTAATATACAGTAAGTTTAGTTTTTATTGTTAGATCACCATTTATTTGTTAAAAATATTTTGCCTACTATGTACTGTCATGTTGTGATTAATTATGGCAGCATTTTTCTGTTTATGCTAGAAAAAAGCCCTTTCCTTTGTACAGTAAACTGGTGTATTTTTCCACTTCATCCCTCCATATTGTTATAGACAATCTGTTCTAAATTATACTGAAAAACATTCTTACCAATCACCAGCTGTCCCACCTATGCTCCTTCACCTCCATTTTCTATCTAGTGAATGTATAGCCACCACCTTTATATCGTTTTTAGAAGAGAAGGATTAAACCCTATTTTACGCTTCTGGCTGTATACCATTTGTGAAATACCCTAAAGGAAGAGTATTCCCCTCCTAAACAGTTGTCCCCAAAACAGGTTTCTCCATTAGGAATCTCCCCATATATCATGTTCTGGGGACTATTTTTAGTTCCCTTTAATTCATGTCTTGATTCACAGAGGGGTGAATCTTCCCGGTGGCGATGGAAACAGCAATAAAACCTAATGACATAAAGCCTAATGCTTCTCATGCCATCCACCAAAAATGAAAAAAAATAGATTTTTGCCCCCAAGCTACTTGCTTTTGTCTAACCCCAGCATTGTGTATAGTTCCTATAGGAAGCTCTATCTGTCAGCCTGTCAGTTGATATGAGTTGAACATGTCATGTATATTTGAGTTGCTTGAGGCTGCATGGTATACCATAGTGTGGGTAGGAGGGAGCAGGGCAAGGAACCCCGTTATCTTCAGCTCCAGCTAAGGTAAAACAGTGATCTAGCAATATTTTAAATTGCCTAAATTCGGTTTCTCTGCTACAGGTCATTCAGCATCTTCTTGTTATGTAGACATCATATTGTGCAACCTGGAAGCACTGGAATTAAAACCAAACCTAGCTTAAATCAGCTAAATACATTTTAGAGACATCAAAATAAAAGATGTATAATATTGTAGCAAAAGATCTTCTTCTAGTCTAGGTAAAAATGTGCAATGATAATCTTTTGACCTCTGTAAGTCATAGACATTGTTTTTAAATTCTGCCCTCCAGAATGGGTTTAAGTTTTATAATATCTACTTGTATGAGCTGGAAGTACAAAATGAGACATTTTATTGTGCAAGTTTTACCTTACATTGACATTTAGATTATGAATATTGAAATTATTTAAAAAGATAGCTATATACTCAGTTTTACCTTACAATATAATGTAACTAAAGCTAGCTTTACTAGTTCACCATATTTATGGGTACTGACTTTACCACTATCAACATTTTTATTTTGGTTTGTTGTGTTTAAGAATATAAACATGTTACATAATCCTACATCCAAAAAAAAGGTTGTTAAGATTGTTTTGGTTTTCAATCTGTAAAAAAGATGATACAGACCATACAAAAGTATATACATATCCCAAAGTCCTTAATAATATTTCTATGGTAATTGTAGATGTTTATCTCATACTGTAAGTAGGAACCTTATGGCATCTATGTAAGATTAAGATTCATTCATGCAGTCTTTTATAAACTTTAATTTGAGGTTTTTGGAATTATGTTATCTACATGTCTCATCCTAATGGAGCTCATTAGTGCTTGAACTGTATGTATATGTAGTAGGTAGGTACACAAACTATCATATATTTTATCTTAAATGACCTATTCAGCCTGATTTGCTGATTAATTTTATAAAGTTAGAACAAAGTTCATAAGCTAGTAATTCATTTCAGGTTTTAATTTTGTTCCAACTGTCCTATTATTGTAGCCTAAAATCCTACTGGTATTGGTAACCAAACAAAACAGGCCGCCCAATTGTAAATGGCTTTTGTAATTATTTTCTCCATCCCTATCCTCAAAGCTTCAATGACAGTAGATCATATTTCCTTCTAAATAAACAGATTTCTAGGCATATTTTTCTGCCTTTTTTTGCTTTGCATAAAATGTGGAATATATTATGGAAATAAAAACAAAAGAGTAAAAATAGACATCCTAATTGAAAATGTGTTAGCAAAGAGCAAATATACACATAATTTAGTATTGAGTATGAGTAAACGTCTTTATCCTGCTTTTGTTGTATTTGTACATGAGCCACAGTGTTTAAAGTTTATTTTTTTTGTTTTTTCAGTCTCAGTTTACACAGGTATGCCAGTTGTAGATAAAAAATAACAGCACAGGAAAATAGACTTTTGTACAGAATAAAAGCATACACAAAAGCATAACACTGCAAAAATCTAGAATTTTAGAAACCTAGATAATACAGATCAGTCCAGTAATACGGATAGTAAACATATAAGGCTTAAGACAAAACATTCAAGTATGATATATCTAATATATAAACAGAAATATAACTTTTTTATTTTTACTAAAACAGGGTAAAAGATAGAGAAGGGGATGTGCATAGAGCCAAATGAATGAGAAAACATGAAAAGATGCAGGAAGGGAAATGCTTGGAGGGCTAGAGTTTACTGCTGATATGGATGCACAGCTAAATAGGAAGGTTGATGTTAATTACACACATAGATCTTCTTTGTCAAAGGGAAAAGCAGGTAGGAAAGAAAAGAAATAGGTAAGTTGTACGCGAGGAGAGGGTTTACATGTCATACCATGGTGTGTTGTGGAAAGCCTGAATGGCAGATAGAAATGCTTTATGTGCCAGGTGTTCTAACTAAGAATTTAAATCTGTTTTTCCTAATCGCCAATCAACATGCACATTATTCTAAAATATTTCATTTGATTAGTGGCTTTGAAAAAATAAAATCAGTTTTGATAAAGACTTGTTGAAATTTGAGGTCAATCTTTGCTTTATCTTTATCTAAAATGAAATGCCCGCTTACATTTTCTGGGCACCTACAAAGCAAAAAATACATTTTCTGTATCACTGTTGAATGAAGAGCAGGCTAAATCTCTGAGAGTTTCAGTACATTTATTACCAACTAATAGTAAGGAATTTGGGAAGGGTCTAGAGAGTGTAAGCAGAGCTGAGTACAGGAGTTAAGGAAAGCTTTGTGTAAGTGATAATTTGCTGGAATCCTAATTTATGTAGTTTTTGATTCCCCAGAATGAATCTCCATATCGCCCTATATATAGCCCTTTAAAATTCCAAGGCCAAATATGTCTTTGCACATTTTTTACCCACACTGTCCATGAGTAAGAACTCCATGCATCCTACGAGCCTCCACCACAAATGGTTGGCAAAAGAAATGCAGTTTTATATTATTTTCTAATAATTTTAAAGTGAGCCAGCTCTATCTTTGCATTGTTTTAATGTAGGTATATATTTCAATCTCTTTTAGCACTATTTACAACTTGACTAGCTATATGTTCTTTAATTTAGCATTTCTCAACCAGGGTTTCTCCAGAGGTAGTTAGGGATTGTGCAAACGATGATTGATTTGATCCCTGCATAGATCTGGGGCCAACACCATTTGGTAGAGCCAACTTCATGACTCATGATGTTTTTAGTCATTTATAAAGGTGGTATTTGAGTCACTACAGTAAAGAAGGCATTCTTTCTAGCAACTAAAATATGTAGCCGTTTCCCCTCTGACACCCAAATTGCTTTTAGCAGGGGTTCCCTGAGACCTGAAAATTATTTTAGCGCTTCCTCAGGTGTAGGAGAGTTAAGAAACACTGCTCTAAACTTTAACAAAAACTTAACCTACTATTTTGTAATAAAAGTAATATATATATTCTATGGGGCATTCTTTGGTGTTTGGGTTACTACTATAGTCCTATTTTTTGAAATGCGGTTGATATATATGTGGACCCTCAATTGCTAGTGGTTTTCAAACTAATCCACATTATGAATTAGGCTCATTTATTCCTGAAGCGATGCTGCAGGCAAAACAGGCAAACCACAAGCTGTCCATGGTATTTCACTTCAGCACTATGGGATGCTAATAATAGAGCTGTAATAAAAAAAAAAACTCTTTGCATAAAATGAGTCCTTGAGTTTTTGGTGTTTAGCTTCCTAAGGGAAAAAAAATTGAACGGTCTTCCCCCAAATATCTTTAAAATTATATATTTACTGCCAATTAAATAATAGTTTTAATATTTTTGTTAGGGATAGGGGAGGGAACTGATATCTAGCTGTAGGACTGATCAAAAATAATATTTTGCAGTAATGGACATTTGGTGTAAGCATTTAGCTCTATCACGCAGTATGTCTTAGTTTTCACAAGAGCATTCCAGACAGGAATGTCTCAGTACAGTAGTGTATACTCCAGGGTGTATTATGCATCATCTATTTATGTTTTGTGCTTTTGCAGACTATCTATGGATGCCCTGTTTTGAAAGTAAAATGGGCACATTTGTATGTGATTTGTCACCTAAAATGATGCTTTTTAAGAACTGCTGTGCATCTGCTACTAGATTACAAAGTGGGACTCTTGTGTTATGCCAAGTCTAACAGCAAAACATAAATACAATCTGTTCATTTTAGAGTATTTTACACATCACAAGATAAGTTAGAGTGAAGATGAAAACGTGCAAATTTGAGTGAGTTCACAGTTTTGTAAATTCTTAAGATCATAGTAATGAAGATCATGGTGCAATTTAATATACTTTCTGATCCATGGTTTCTTTGTTTGCTTTTTCATAAAAGATCCAATTATCATGTTACAGTTTTAGGGCTTTTAAATGTATTTTTAATTTCTGTCGAATGAATTGTATCCAGTTTTTTGCAACAGCATTGTGCTTCAAAGGAACAGTCTTAACATAGCTGCAGACAAGATATTTTGTCAGTATTTCCCTGTTAAAAAAAAAAAAAATACTTTGTATAAAACAATTTTGGCTATGTATGTCTGTTTTTGTACGATATGTAGTCATCTAAATTCCTTTGCTATACATCAATGTTGGTCTGGTTTATTGGTTAGTGTTGGTAAATGCAATGTCACAGGGTTGAGGCTGTTTGTTAACATCTGGAAGTTTGCAAACTTTGGACCTTGCTGAAAAGTTCATAATCCAGTGGGATTACTTTTTTTTTAATATAGAATCTTGTTGTTATTAATTACCTTCATTCCTGTCTGGAATACTCTGGGCTGGTCATAAAGAGAGCTTAGAGCAGAGGAAAATAAAAAAAGAATGCAAATAGTTAAATAGAGAGACCAGCACAGATCAGTAGGAGAGAGCTTGATGATGCTTGCAGTCCATCAGATAGTAAATGAGGTGCAGTAAAGTAAAGTACATTCAGTAGATAGCTGCTGCATTTTGTAATCCTTCTTGTGTAGAAGATGAAGTGTACAGGCAAATGACACCATTTGATGTTATGTGATGAGAGAATTCTCTACAACACTTTCACATGTTGCCTCAACTGGACACCCATATGCTCCATGTCCTTGCTTGATTATGTTGCAAGGCTTCTTAATTTGCAAATGCACAACAGCTACCTTTTACTGTGCTCATTTTAGTCTCTATGGCTTCCATGTCACCCAATTGTGCACCTCTTCCCCATTGGGGAGATTGCCTCTTCTCTGCGGCCCCTTACTACTAATGTAAACCCCCCCCCCATTGGTTTTGAGATTTCCCCACTCTGACATGTAAAAGGTGAATTTGGTAACAGACCAAAGTCAGATGTACAGTAAAGTTACTAATATTAAGAGCCTAAATGACTTATTCATATATTCCTATGGAGAATATTTTAGAGAACTGATGATACAAAAAAATTACAAAGGGTTGTTTTGTCCCACTACAACTACACCAGGGTGGAATAAAATCTCCCTACCAATGTTATAGGCAGAAAAAAATACCTTGGTATATACATGATTGAGTTTTGATAATGAGTTTTGTATTTTTCCAGGCACAAAACACCACATTGCATCTCCTAAAGTGTTGGAAACAAAATTATAATACGTACTAACATATGGTTAAAAAAGATTCTAAACCATACTTGTAAGCACATTCATGCTTCGCACTGTGACAGAGATTGTATTTTGTAAAGATTTTTCTAGTCATTTCCTGCCATATAAGTATGTAATTGCTGCTTTATGTTATATTATACTGTCCAGCATAACAGACTGGATTATAAACAACATTATCCTTGTATATTCAAATATTTTATTCAATGTTTTATTTCCAACAGTGCATTGAATTTAAGGATGCTGTAACACTAAAACATTTCTTTTTTTAAAGATACACTGATGTAATGTTAGCAAGGAAAGTATCCTTTCATTCTCCATTCTTTTATTCTTACAGAAAACAAAGGTTTTTTATGTCACTTTGCAGCCAGATTGTTCTAAGCTAAATCCCTATTGACATTATTTTGTTGGTCTTAACAGTGATGCTCGATAGCAGTATTTCTCAACCAGGGCTCCTCCAAAGGTTGCTAGGGGTTCCTTGAGTATCCATCATATTGAGTAAGTAACAAATTTCATTTGAGACCAATAAGCCATTTGTCTATCTATAAGGCTGACATTCTTCCCACTGACATTCTTGCCAATGAATACCACAATAATGTACTGGGAGCTAAAGATCTTGGTATTTTTGTAAAGGGAATTACTAAAACTGGAAAGTTATTTCAAGTGTTCCTCCATGTTAACAAGTTTGAAGCTGCTCTATAAGGTGAACGTGTTATGTTCTGACTTCAAACAATAAAGCTGAAGATCTGCAGATAAGGTTGTACAATATTAGATGCCACCCCTGACATTCTAATGCATTTTACAAATGAATGTCACAAAACACGCTCACCATATAACACCACATCTGATTCTTTCCCTACTACTGATGTGCTATGCCATGTTCTGCACTGGACTGGATCTCTATGTAGAATGGCAGTCTTGGTAGAAGAGAAAGCTGCCTTCTGGTGACTGGTGATCTTGAAACTGGCAAAATCTATGAAAAGCAGAATGCAAAGATACAGAGAATAGATAAAGCAGAAGCAGGAAGATCCTTGCACTCAGCTATAGCTTCCTCTCCAGAAAAGAAACAGTGATTACCAGATCTCACTATAAATCACATGAGACTAGCAGGCATGGTGATAAAACTTGATAAAATGTTACTTTTTTTTAACCAAGTATTTTAGCTAATTCATCAAAAAAATGTTTTTAAATGTCATTAAGTATTACTGTATGGTGGTCCATACCTATCTAACAAAAAATGTTGTTCCTCATTTGAGATTGCCATTTGAGAATTACAGTGATTGTCTGGGCATACCTTTTTATCTGCATGTAAGGACCTAGCATAATCATATGCCCCATTTGCTGTGATCTGATTAGAGCTGTCTGTGCTTATGTCCTGACCCAACTTGTGTCACCCATGAATGATGAGCACTCAAGATTCCAAGCCACTATAGTAACTCAATTGAAGTCCTTTATTATCTGGTAAAACCTGTCCCGGGAAAATGTGTGAATATCAGAACAGAACTTATTTGAGTTAAACAGTGCTGAAAGATGAAAAAAATCAGTGAAGTTGGCATAAAGTCTTCAGACCTTCAGTCTCATATAAAGGTCTGAAGACAAATATAAACATAAAGGTGAGCCTTACCTGTAAGATCTCTTGACACAGAAAATGTATGATTAGTATTTAATGAACAAAGTTTGTTGAGTATATTAATAAACTAAATAAACTAGTCCTGACACACTCAGTACAGCAAAATGCCTTTGGGGTGCTGCAGTGACCAATGACTGTCACTGCTACAAACAACACAGTTCACGGGATATGTCATTGGCTATGCTCAAAGTTTAAAAGATTATGTATTGATCACATCTGCAAAACCACATTTTGGAACAACTGCAATGGCCCCCAGGCAACAGTAATAACAAATACACAAAAAAAGATTGCCTTTAAATAGGACCCAACATCAAATAGTACTGTCAACCAAAATCATTATCCCCCCCCCAGTAAACAAATATCTAATTTACCATTTTTGGAAAACAGCAATCAATGGTGAATATAGGACAAAACTGAGCATTAATTACTTCTGGCAGACTAGTATAGACTCACTTTAGCCATGCCTACCTTGTTTTAGATTGATCAATTCACAAACAAGTTCTAAAATTGCATAGAGGAGGTGATTATATGTAGGCACTGATATGTAGCTATATTGAATATACAAACTTAGTACTGTTTGTCTGCTTGGTTTACCATAAATGTTGCTTTTTTGCCTTCTTGCTTCCTCATTGTTGATTAGAATGTAGTTCTGTTCTCATGGGGGTGTTTACGCTACACATGACAACCTGAGGGATACTTCTCTAAACTGCAATACTGCATGTTAAAGCAACACAAAGGTGTAAATCCAGCATGAAGCAATTTTTTCTTTTTAATACATGTTATAAACTTTAGAAGTCATTATCAGTTGATATCCATTTAGTATGCAGGGTACAATGTTTTTTTTCTAAAGTGTTTTTTAGACTATACAATTCTCTAAAGTAGCTCAGTGCAAATTGTCAAATAGCAGCAACACCAACACAAAAAATATCTTATACTATACCAAAAATAAATTAAATTGATTCAAATGTTTATCACAAACACATGTAATCCTTTTTCAATTTAGTTTTCAGAAGCTTTATTACTGCATGTTCCATCAGAGATGCCCTTGTGGGAATTACAAATCTAGTAAGTGCACTGAACATTGGAGCTTAAACAACAAAGTTTATCCACCGCATCTGAGATTGACATCTGCTTATATATAGGTCACTGACAATAGCAGAGACAAGAAACAATTGCTTCTTAGGTCAGAAAAATGCTCACCAAGCACTATAGCAAACAATGACGGTATTGGTGTCCACTGGGGATTTTAAATGTTATTGTCGAAAGATGCAAAAATCTCTATTAAATCAATTTCCATTTGGTAGAAAAATGCTACTTTGCATTTTTAAATAGTACCTTAATTTGTCTTTGTAATCCCTTGTATATTAGCATTTGGACTGGGAGTGGAATGCAGAAGATTGTAAACCAGACAGGCTTTTCTACATTGTATGCTGCTTTGCATTTAACCAAATGAAATGTGTTCCTTGTTCCTTGGATAGAAGTGGATGCTCTGTGTCACCAAAAAGGTGGCAGAATAGCTGTCTCCAGTAAAGTCTTGTCTTCACTATTGTGACTGGACTGTACAGAGAAGAACAACTGAAATTTAAATTAGCTAAATGTTTTACTGGTGCAACATCAAAAAGCATGCAATGCCTCCCAGTTCATTTTCTTTAGAATAGAGCCATAGACTGAGTAGAAAGCCTCTTACCTGCCAAAATGTTGCAGAAAAGCACCTCCCCCCTGCTGAGTCAGAGATAAAGCTCTCGAATAAGCAAGCAGCATAATGTGATTGGAGAACACTAGCTTTAACTAAGAAGAAAGTTGTTGGATGTCTGCAGAGAGACCACTGCTTCATCACAGATGTGGGCTCTTATCCTAAAGACAAGAAAATGGAATACATTTATTATCACACATTCATATCATGCAGTGATTTTCCCACAGATAAAACCTGTCAATAATGTTTCCTCAAAGTGGCAAAATCTAAAATCCCTGACAAAGCATGGGCCACTTCTGAGGTAGGTCAATTAACTTACTAGTATGTCTTTGTCATGTGGGAAAGAAAAACAGGTACACAGGGAGAACTTACAAACTTTTGATAAATGCCCTGGCAGGGCATAAAACCCGAGATTCTACCATGAAACTAATTTAAACTCATCTTGTACTCTGGGAGCACACCAGATTTAGACTGGATGTAAGTTAGGAATGTCCTTTACTCAGAACTATGCAAATATCAGGCCTGTGCAATGTAATTCATTATAACGTACATAGTACAGCAGTTTATGTATCACAGGGCCACTTATATTGCTGGTAGGAAGGAAAAATGGTGTCAGTTGTGTAGTGCCAGGAAAATGGTCAGTGCTAATGGCCAAAAATGGCTGGAGTTAGGTCTTTGTGAGGAAATTGTCATAAAGTCATAGGTGGAACATTAGTGTGCAGAGGAAAGCAGAGGTGGGGGGACAATAGCGCTTGGCAGAGGATGGGGTAACAATAGCATGTTTCAGTAAAATGTCAAACTGGTAGCAAAATGACAATGACAAAAGTGAGAACCAACACCAATAAGTTCCTTTGCTTTGAAAAAAAAATCTATGGGCTGAAGAAGCACACATAACCCATAGAATAGGAATTTTGTCTATAAACATCCACTCACATCATTACTCTGGATCAGCTTCCTAACAGTGGCAACAATAGACCTTTCCTACATAATCCATGTATAAATGTAGCATCAATTAGGAGCACACTTGGCAGGTGACTATGCAGGAGCACAATTGGGAAACAAATGAACAAAAAGTACCTGAAAAGGAAATTTACAAAAGGATCACCAAGGGGTCTATTTAGAAAACAGTGAATCTGACATTCACCAAAGCATTCCCTGCATTCTCATTGAAATATACCTGGAAGACTTGGAAGATTCTCCACCCCGGGCTGTTGTGATAAAAGTCAGATTCACTGCTTTATAAGCAGCTCCCTTGGTAAACCTGTTGTAAATTTCCTTGTTCAGGTACTAAAAAATTGCAGGTCTGCAAAGAATATTATAGTAACGTTTATATGAGATTATAGTGATTGTAGTGGATTTAATTCTCCTATAAGCATGCATAGAGCAGAACTATTCTTCATACATAAATCCTGATGCATAAATCCTTATCTTTATGTGTTGCATATTCAATAAAGATAGCAAAATAGCTTGTCATTTACCAGTGAGAAATGTGCATCAGTGGAGCCCGATAATGCCGACCATATCTGCATTGCTCAGTACACAACATCATACAGTGTAAACATAACTATGACTATAATAAAATAATAATGTAATAATAGTAATTTTTTACTTCCGCACTCCTAGATAAAAACTGCCTTACCTGGATCACTATATACACTCATCCTTTTTCCAATCATTTTCACTTTAACAGATGAATATTGTTGCACATTAGGGCCATATAACTAATAAATTCAAAGATTATCAAATATAGGAAATTATATAATCAGCAGTTTTAGTATTAAGCCAGATAAGCTTCCAGCTGCAATATGTCTCACCTGTACTTTTACTAATAATTGTATCCTATAATTAATAAAGATGGCTTCATTATTGAGCATCTCTTTGAAGTGAGGGTTCTTCATATTAATAAAGCAATTTGTATTCTCCGCAGTGAAATCTCTTGAGTTTCTAGTCACTCAACAAAGCAGTGTTCTAAAAATAGCTTTTTTTTCTCCCTAGAACAGCAGTGTTCCAGACCTTGTACACAGAGGAGGATAGTGTGATTATTGTCACATATTTTGCAGTGTATTACACGCTTCTGTGACCATCACACTGGCCAACATTTATGCCATGGAGAGTTCTTGGTTTCTGCCCAACAACCACAATTGTGGAATGTTAATTAATGACAACACTGGCTCTGTCTGTGAGATTCCACTATTTAGATGGACAAATATGTAAATTGGCTTACATGCCCTGAACCATTAACATTAGCATGTAGGTTTTTTTCTTTTATTCCCTCAAGTAGCTTTAAGGCATGCTTCTGTCAAACTAAAATAAATAATTGAAATACAAACAGGGGACACAACATTCTTGCCTAGAGCTTATGTCTTTCCTTCTGGCATTGCTTTAGTGCACCAAGCCATGAAGTGTATGTAAAACACAGATAATTATACACTGAGTGGCCTTTCTAAATTTAGAATATTTCCTGTGATTTCTAGACAGCATTCAAAGTCAATTGATTGATTTTATCACTTGTCTTTATAGCAAACTTGTGTTTTACCCATGCAGGTTGAATCATCACATCCAGTTAATGCCCCCTTTCCCAATCACATATACTCACCTATCCTGAACCCACGGCCTCTCTGCTCAGAGGCAAACAAATAAAGACTTAAATAATCTTCTATTTAGAACTACTCAGATGAAAAGACAATCCCCCCATCCCCACCGTGACAGTGCTGGGTCCATTACCATGCACCAGTGCTGTACGATGAGAGAAAATGGCAGAAGGCATATTCAACTTTGCCTTGAAGTACCTGGTATTTTCTATGTCCCTGGTGCATGTGACTCCCCTGGTGTTTGGTGATGGCTCACCACTGTCAAATTGGAGTTATTAGAGAGGTTTGTGCCCTGTGGAGGCTCTGACTAGAAGAATTTTGAATTTCCTTGTAGCTAAACAGAGTGGCTGGTAGGTAAAAGAAAACTAAGTACGTAACTACCTGCATGGCCCAAGCACAGATTTGCTTTAAACGAATGCAGTCTCAGGATGGCTGCCATTTCAAACCTACTACTGGTACTTTCTGATTTACTGGGCCTGATTTATTAAAGCTCTCCAAGGCTGGAGAGAATACACTTTCATCAGTGAAGCTGTGTGATCTAGCAAACCTTGAATGGATTTGATCCAATATTTAAACATTTGCTAGCAAATGTATTCCAGGTTTGCTGATCACCCAACTTCACTCATGAAAATGTATCTTCTCCAATCTTGGAGAGCTTTAATAAATCAGGGCAACTGACTTGAACTAGTATGGAAACAGGAAAATCAGAGATAGATCAGGAATCTAAAATCTGCATATTTACCCTGGGTCAATGCAAACAAGAAAATCAGCATTACAACCAGGCAACTGGCAAGGAAATGTTAGCAGTGGGAGCCTGTATTATATTTTATATTTCTTTCAAACTTGGATGTTGGCACTGCATTGTAGAAGGATGATGAAAAAGAATTTTGTAAACACTTTAAACCTTTAAAGTGCTTCATGAGTAAATGTATATCTTACAAAGACAAAAAAAAAAACATTTATCTTAGGTAAGATACCCTTTTAATCCTTCCTTTTGGTGTGATGATTGATATTTTCACTGCAAACAAATGTGGTTTAAAACATTAAATAGAACAGCTACCAATTAAAAATACATATAATTCTATCTGTAGAAAAAAAGACCAATCTGGGTACCATTATCTTATCACATTTCTCATGCAAACCTGTCAGGATAAAATAGATAATTATGATTTCCACTATTCAAAAATATACATATTGAACGTGTATAACTGTCTGCTGCAAAAATCTGTAGTCATAGTAACGACATGGAAAAATTGCCAATACATATTAGATCGCACTTGTTTAATGCTTTTCACTTAGACTGGGTGAAAGCTGAGTATAAAGAAGTGAATGCTTGATTACAGTGCTGAGGTCAGAGGAAAGGCCCATCATCAGTGTGAAAATCCTTCATATGGCAAACAATTATTAATTATCTGTGCCAGTGAAGGAAAATTATGGTGCCAGGGTTAATAGCCTGTACATGATCTCTGAATCTAAATGTGCATATGTATAGCTGAAAAGGTGGATTGTTTTTGTGGGAAGAGTGTTTTCTAACCTGTACCCACCATCTAATGTCTATATCCCTAAACAGCAAGAGGCATTCCTGATTCATGAACAGATTCAGTCCCTGGCATCCTGGGCATAAGGTTATTTGGAATACACAGCAGCTCAGATATAAGCCTCTAGTGCATTAGGAAAAGTTTTTTTTTTATCAAAACAATATTTTTATTTGGTTGTTTGGACCACCATGATAAAACAATTGTCTATATAAATATCTTTAAAAAAAATTAGAATCTGCCTCTAGCTGTTGTGTAGGTTAGACACTTGGGTAACAGTATAAGGTAAATCGAGAATTTTGATCACCATTCGTTTACATGGCTGGAAAAATTAATATGTGATGTCTGTAACTAGTGAAGAGTTTACAATGGTGTCACCTATTCCAGACAAACAATTTTAAGATATTATATGCTTCTCAATTAGAGAGATATCTTCCTTTTGTGTTTCCAAGATGGGAAGATAAGGGAAATATTCCCAATAGGACATAAGCAGCAGAAAAAAAAAAAGGAGCAGAGTTGTATCCATTCGTTTCATACTCTGGAGAACTCTCCCTTTGGCTTCAGATATACATTTATTTTCATCAAGATCATAAGGACTAAATTTGTGCTGCCTGCTTTACGTACAAACTGCTTTCCTTTGCATGCTTTTATCCAAAGTCTACAGGCTAGTAATGTGATTCTCCTAGAAGGGGAGTGGGGCGATATGTTTTTACACAACTTTTTTAAAATATATTCCCACCATTGGACTTTAATATTGAAATGAATAAATCTCTACTAGTAGTAAAGCTCTTTGAGCAAACAAAAAGCTTTGGATAAAAAACCTTCAAATTTTGCTGCCAGAAAAATAAAACATGAGTATCATGTTTGTCTATAATTCAAATGTGAAAACTACTTAGCACATAGAAAATATAACAATAGCAATGCCACTGTGTCATGACACAAACATCCATTATTTCCTTGTGCAGAGTAACACTTTGATCAATCGACCAATAATATAATAACTATATAAAGAAACTATTGGTGGTAAACATTTTGGGGGTCAGAAAATGGTTTTCAATGTAAGTGATATTAGTAAGCACATCTAGAACAGGATGTTACAGCCTTTCACTTACTCTTTAGAAAACAACAACCAGCTTTAATAAGTAATCATGCTTCTGTTTAGCTGTGCATTGTTTTGATGTTTTATAAAAATGAATTCGAAAGAAGGCTCACATGTGGTAATATGGGGAAAATCATGAAGAGGCTTTTTGTTAACTTATCAAAGTGCTGGCGTGAAAAGCCCTCCACGCCACTGCCTAATGCTTTATTGTAAGATTTCCGAGGCTTGTTCTTCATAGGCATAAGCTCTTATACCTATATGTGACCAGGATACAACATTCTGATCAAGTTAAAACTTTTATATTGATAAGAAAGTCCAGTGTGTCCAGAGGCAACAAAAGATGTATGCTTTGAGGGATAAAACATAACAGGAAAGACTGCATGAACCTAACATCTTTAGGCTCAATAAAAGGAGGCTAAAGGAGGAGATATATATTTTGGGTGGAAATACTGTTCAGAAAGGTCAAATTTTGTGAAGCTGAAAAATGGAAACAATGACTTTAAGTTCAAGAGTAGCATTAGAAAGTATTATTTCCCCGAAACTCTGGTGAACAGACCTCCAGTAAGGTAATTAGTGATTTGAGATAAACAAAGGTCTATCCTTAACCTCCTGGGCGTTTCACTGATGTCTGGATTTCTGTACCAAAAGCGGTACACTGTTTTTCATGACTTTTATTTTTTAAATTGTAGACCTGTAACTGACAGAAATATGTCCGAAAAAGGGTCTAGTGGATATCCTGAATATATTAAAGTTTGAAACACACAATCATGTAAAAAAAAAAAATAACTTAAAAAACACAAAAATCAGCTTAAACAAGAATGCATAAATAAATAAAAAATACTGAAAATGCAATAATTTGGTATACTTTATAGTACTATAATTTTCTAAAACACCTCCCTAGTGTAGTAAATTTTAAGTCCAACGTCACATACCTATAGACAAAACCACATAAATATATTTTGTAATATTTTAAATTGGATTGCATATAGGACTTTGTATTGAAACCAATACAAAATATTTGAATTTTCCGCTACGACCCCCCTTCAATGGACGTATGCACTGACATCATCAGCAATGGCAGGGGGACATGTACACGAACCCCGGGTGTTCTAATTCTTTCCATACGTCCATGCAAAAAGAAAAAAAAAAAACATTTTTTGCATGGAAATTTATTTTAGATTGTAGGCTATAATTCTTAGGCATAACTCACCGAAATATGTCCAAAGTTTAATAAATTTAATATTAAACTTTAAAAAAATTTTTTTATAAAACATAAAAAAAAAAAAAAATCTTTAAAAAAAAAAATATATAATGTGTGTTTAATGTAATGTAACTGTACAGTAGCTTATATACTATATATATAATACAAATATATATATTTTATATAAAGATTTTTTTGTATTGGACTCTATACAGTTATTTTGTATTGAGTTCAATACAAAGTTACTTAAATTTCCCGCCCCGCCTTACCGCCCGCACGGACGCTTGCAACGACGTCACCGGGAAACCCCGGAGATCGTCACTGCACACACCGGATGAAGACAGAAGACGTCTCCAGAGAAGCTGGGGGGACAAGGTAAGTATTTTTTTCAGTTGTAGTCCGATTGTCATACAATGTTGTATGACAATCGGATTGCAGTGTAACGCGTGTTTATATTTTTAGCTACCTCGCGCCTGGTTCGGGGTAACCGATAGTAGCAAGTTTTCTTACCCCGAACCAGGCGCGGGCTAACCGCCCAGGTGGTTAATGAAAAAAAAAATTGATGAAAAAAATCGATTGCCAATTTTGTATTTTTCTGTGGAAAGTCTTGTATGTTTCTTTGTTTTGATTAACATGTCATGGCATGACAATAAAGCTCTCTAAGACTGGAGTAGATAAACTATCATGGGGGAACCTGGGTGATCTAGAAAACCAAGAATGGATTTCCTAAAATCGTTTGTAATTACTTGAACAATATGTTTAATCCTGAACTAGATCTATTTCAGGTATGCTAGACCACCCAGGTTATGCCATGATAGTCTATTTTTGTCATTCTTTGAGAGCTTTAAAAAATCAGACCAATAATGTTAATATGTTGACATCCATGATGCCATGATAGCTCTTGGTGAACTCTTGGTTGTGTTCCTTCTGGCTTGGCATTGTTGAAACAAACTTTTGCATGTATTCTTCCAAAATGCTCATGTATACTTTTTTGTAAAAAAATATGATTCATATTGTTTAATAAATAGTAATACTTTGAGACATCAAGTCATATGTTACCTTAAAATATTGACTCATTACTTGATCATATAGGTTATATTAGGCAAATCTTGTGCAACCAGGTAGACATACCATTATATGCCATTCTATAGTCTTCTGCATGATATTACAGCACAGCTCCAGCTAAACACACAAATATAAAGTATAAACTGACATGAGGGAACTATTTTACCTGCAAAAAGATATGTACAGTTTTATAATCCTTTATAATGACCTTTCCTATAGCTCAGCAGGGGACACTTTCTACCAGTAGTAGTCTGTTGCCTTTCCTAATTACTTGACATAAGTCAGTGGAGATCAGCTGGCTCCCAGAAGAAAGTCAGGTAAGGAAGGTGACATAACCGTGTCACAGCCAGCTGAATAACCAACCCTCTAGGCTTTGAAACATAATTTATGCCAAATGAATCCTCAGTGTAAAAGCTTGTAGTAGCAGGATTTAGAAGAAAAAGACTGTAAAATACACAAAGGTAAGCACTTTCTTTGTTGGTAATTATATGGTTTTTGTGCTGCTTAACAATATATCAATTTTTCAATTTTTAGTAACTGTTTATTGCGGTATACATTCAGCTGTTCAAAAGAACAGTCTGTGTAACAATTTGCATTTCTTGCCTGAAACGCTTTCTGTATAACCCATGAGTTATTGCAAATTGTAATCGTCTTTTTGCTCTGTGCCAGTCTGCTTTCAAAGGTTTTTTATTTGCTTGCCTATGCATAGTAATTGTTTCTTGGCTTATTTATTTAGATGTTTCCAGAGCTATAGAATTGCTGGAGAAACTGGAGACATCCGGGGAAGTGCCAGTACACAAGTTACAGAGTCTGAAGAAAGTACTACAGAGTGAATTTTGTACTGCCATAAGAGAGGTATTATTGTGAAGAACGAGAAAATATACTGTTAGGAAAAAAATACTACCAATTTCACATACAAATACAAATCTGTCACCAATTTCCCATCTGTGAACCCCCTATGGATCAGAGCAATTGTTACATTTGTTTCTATACATCTGTGTATTCCTAAATACTTGCATTACGGAAGATTACAAAGTAAAGCATTATTTGCTGGACATATCAAGTTTTCATTTTGTAAATAATGTATTGCAAAAATGATTTTTCATATTTATGCACTTTATAGAAAACAGTGTTCTATTTTGATCAGGGTTGTCTAAAAAACAACAAGCTAATTTTTTTTTTAATTTGTCCTGTTGAAGATAACACTAAAAGCATGATTTTTCACTAAAAAAAAACTTTGAGAATGCAAAACTGTAATAGAATGAAAAATAGTTCAAATATTAATGGTAAAGTAAAAGTTTAAAAATAAACAAAAAGTCAGCTAAGACTTACTAATGGGTTATATAGTAACAATTTTTACTCACAGGAAACTGTTTTAACTTATCAGGTTATAACAAGGTAAAATCAAATGTTACTTTAAGATTGCCAAAGATCAACTACAGGGGGAAAAACAAGAGGAAGATGGTGGTGGTCCGCAACAAAACAGGGATAGGTGAGTATCATGGGTTTAGTTATGCTTCCAGTCTTTAGTAGTTTAAACATTTTTACTGGTCATGTGATCTAGATGGGAGGTACGTGGCTCTTAATTTCTTAGGGTTGGCAGTTTTGCAGGTTAAGCCAGCATGCTTCTGGAGTTAGGAAATATAAATCTTTCCACAAGATTTAAAAAAAAAGAAAAAACATGCAATGGTTCTGGTTTCACTGGGAATCCATGTGGTCAGGGTGAATTGGATTACCTTAGGTGAGCTGGACCTTTAGCTCTTGGTAGAGTGTGTTTAGAGAGAGACAGAAAGACTGCAGGTTTGCAAACAAGGCAGACTTCAATCTTCTCAAACCTTTATGTTACTTACTGAACTGTGCAGACACTAATCCCCTGTGAGAGAAACACTGTGTGTATTTCTTTTGTTTTTCTCCGTTGGCAAATAAAGGCAATAGAGTGCCCTAACATCTGAACTGGAGTCTGGACTACCTGAGTCAGTGCACGGAATGCTAACCCCTCACATGATATAAACCACAAGTAAAAACTTTAACTGGAAAACCAAATGCAGCAACTCAGAACTGTCAAAATAAAGTACTCTGTATGAAGCATACATTAAAAGTGACAATCCACCCAAAAGTGAAATTTAGATATAAATGGAGCCTCTGGCTTCTTTATGGTGTGTATACTCCAGCAAAGATGTATCCATGGCATCATTCTAAACTCTTTTCCTTTCTACCTTGGGAGGGGGTTTGGGTTTCTTGTCAACCTTGAATGTTTATTGCTACATTTTCCATATTATATCATTTGTAAGACATCCAAAAAGTAAAGAATGAACCCCAAATAATGGTGTTCCAGAGCCCAAGTGCAAACACCTCACAAATACGAACATCATATATTTTCCTGAAGTTTTAGGTGTAAATTCAGACCTTATTTTTAGTTTTGGACTGAGTAGGGAATGGTTAACATGCTTTATTACTGTATGTGTTCCTGAGAAGTAGACCATTCTTACCAAGAATAAAGTGAGCAAAAATTCAACATTTTGAGTTGCCAGCAGAACAAACAAGCTGGGGATATTGGTGGCCCTGGTAACTTTTTAAAGGTGCACTGATTTTTTTAAAACTTAAACATATGGACACTGATTTAAGGAACACAACTAGATGTGATTGTTATTTGGCTTCCTCATATGTACTATTGCCACTTATCTGAATCAAGATTTGTTATCAATTATTGGAGCTTCTCATACTACATGGTTAACTCCCATTGTAATTCCTTGGATTTATATGACTCCTTCAATACTAAAAAAAATCATAGAATTATACATGTATTGAGTTGTTGCTGTCAAATCAAATTGCCCGGGACAAATTATAAAAGATAGCAATATACTGGAAGCTGAGTGTAGATCAGCCAAACGAGGAAGAACTCAAATCATAATAAAATGAATATTCACACAATAAATTTTATAAACAGTCCTAAATATTTTTTGGCTGGTATTTATATTATAAGACCCAGGTCCAAACAGCAAATCTGACATGTATAAGTTGGCCTTAATATACCCCTACTGTGTGGTTAGATCCAGTATGCCAGTGTAACATGTGAAGTTTAAAGAACAGAGCTATGTGGTAGAAAGTACCCATGTGATTGAATTTAACCCGTCACTCATTTATTGATTCAGATTGATCTTTTAACCTGTAGTGTGGATAGTTTGGGGCTTGAATACTAACATGAGATTAGACTGTACCACCACTTTACAAACTGCATGATTTTTGCAGATCAAAATCTCATTAGGCAGTAAAGCCAGGATCAGTGTGACCGTTCCAGAACTCCAGCAGACATTTAGCAATAGCAGCACCTATGTCTCTGCTTTCGAAGGTTTACTTTATGGATACCAAAAACTTATTGAATATATTGACATAGAAGGTATCATTTAGGATGTCAATTTATCATTTCAATTTACAAGAACTACAGGACTACTCCTAGCAAATTACTAATCCTACTACTATTTCATTTTTTATCCCTGAGTTATGTCACTGCAGGCATGCTCTAATTCCTATGTTCTTTTTTTATAGCGAAATGTGAAATTGTAATATGCTCTTCCTAGGGGCGTTTGGGGGCTATGTGTCAGTTTTCTATTATCTACCATGCTGTCCAAGCTGTCATAAACAATGTAGGTTACAAGACTTAAATAATAAATTTGATGTAAGCAGCATTTATTGTTTTGTTTAAAATGCAGCAGCTACTAGTCATGCTGTTCATGGATCTAAAATCTCCAAACAATGACATAGAGTACAAGCTAGGATAAGGTCTAACAGAAATATATTTGTACTGTTTGGATGCTTGGTAGAGCACTGATTATTTCCTAATGCATTGACTTACCATTACAACATAATGAGCCGCAATAAAGAATAAACAGCATCCAAGCAATCCAGAACCTTATGTTTACTATGTTCATTCCTGCTGTTGAAGTCTGTGTATGTAAGAATGTAAGACCCATCTCTTTTATTTTGAAGAAAAAGTCCTGTCACAGAGGTGCCTTAACAATAATTTTGACAATTATTTTTCATAACAAGAAAAGCTTAAAACCATATTGATGTTCTGCGTTTTATTTATTTGTTGTTTTTATTACAATATATTCGTGTTGTCTTAGACTTTAGTTAAGTCTCAGACATGTAAAAATAAGTCTGTAGTATTTATGAGCACAGTACTAATTTTTTCGAAAAATGTAAATAGGACTCTGGAATCAGGGATGGCCTCTCAGAGTCCCACTTTCCCTTCTCCCCCCTCCTGCAGAGAATGGCAAATTGGATACATATTGGAATAAATATAAATTCAAAACTCCCCATTTCTGCACTGTCCTTCACACCAGCCTCCTCCACTGCAATGTGCTCATGATATGCGTATGCATTTGACAGCATACTGGAAAACTGGGCCACTGGCGGTGGTGTAGGAAAAGTGGTTGCAGAGCCTTGCTCCAGAGGTCCAGTGGACAGGAGCTTCATGAGTGGGGTTGTGCTATTACTTCCAGTGTTAGTAACACTCAACAGCACAGGTCTTCTATTTATAGCTTTACCCTTGGTGTGCAGGAACAACACCATATGCAATGCCACTGGAGAAGGGAGTGAAGTGCAAATGTCAACATTAAAATCTAACTGAAAACACAATGCATATTTTCACCTGCATCTGAGACACAATATAACGTCCAATGTAAATTGCACCCCATTGCACATCTACAGTGCGCTGTTAATGTTTTGCTTGGACAGGACACAATTGTATATATCTTTTATTCTGTAACTATTGAAGAATTGGTGCAAAGAAATATGCCCAAACTTGCCTAATAAATAGTACACAATATTTGATTGCATTTTATTTTAAATGGTAAAACAATGCCATCAGCAATGCAGAATGCTGTAAAAATGCATCAATAATATTTACTCCTAAAAGGCAATTAAACTGTTACAGCATAAATTAGTTATAATATTGTCCCTAAATAAATAGCAGTAAATGTAATAATGTGCTCTTATTGGAAGCCAAAGAACTCTGTTTGGGCAAGTTATTGAAGCTCATTTACCATGAAAGCCAAACGGCATCTCTCCAACTGGATTTTTGCCTATTCTTCCTAATTTAAAGCCCTTTCCAAGCTTAGCTAATCAGCCTGATGCTTACTTGGTCAACAAACCAAGTTGTTCAGTATTATTGTTGTGCCACACATCTATTCTTACAAATAAAAAAATGCTTTACAAATTAGAATGAATACAATACACATATGTACAATACACACATTAGATTAGATTTAATGTGAAAGGAACCTGGATGAGTTTAACATAAGGTACTAGATACCTGTACTGAGGAAATATGTACTTTCCCATTGCTGAACTGTCACTGTCTACTATGAATTACTGACACAGAACTGATAGTCTGATAAGGTCTTTGGACATCTGCAGGTCAGGGTAAGGGCCAGAAGTTAGCAATATCAACTTCCTGTGACTGTTTAACTATAAACCTCAATTTGAATAGGTTCACTCTTGCCATGAGGTTTTGGCATGTTTACTACTTCCTCAAGCCAGGGAACCACTGGCTCTGGGGCCCCATGGAGAATGAATGGTAGCATCAGTGATTGGTACTAGACCAGGGGTGGGCAAACTTTTTTAGTCAGGGGCCAAAACCTAAATTAAATTTGCCAGAGGGGCCAGGTCGATGGTAGAGTGGGCGGGGTTATGACATAATGATGCCCCTGAACGAGACGTCATGATGACATAACCCCGCCCACTCTCCCATCACAGGCTCTGAGCTTGCGATGGGAGAGTGGGCGGGCTGTGTCACTGCACACAACCCCGCCCACTCTCCCATCACAGGCTCTGAGCTTGCGATGGGAGAGTGGGCGGGCTGTGTCACTGCACACAACCCCGCCCACTCTCCCATTGTGGGCTCAGATTTAGGTATGTGTTCTAGTCGGTGCGCCCCCCCCGGCGGGGTTTTTCGCTTGACCCTGCTCAGGGTGGCACCAGCAAGAGATGTGGAACACCCAAATGGGTGGAGAAACATCCTCACTGAGCCGTATACGGCCCGCGGGCCGTAGTATGCGCATGCCTGTACTAGACACTGGTTCTTTAAGGCGCCAGGAGCTGCATGGGATCTCTGGAAGCAGGTCTTACTGCTGTGATCGTAACATATCTATACAAAAAAAAGAAAGGGCTTGGCAGTGCAAAAAATAGGGTTAAATTGGAATATGAAATTGGGTATAATTGTATTTTTTTTAAACAATACTACTTTATGATAAACAAATCTAAAAAAAAACAATTTTACTTTTATTACTGTATTTCATGCTTGTCTGTACATACCAGATTAACTTTACAATTCATTTAAATTTGTAAAGAAGGTAATTCTCATATCGATCCACTCATTTTAATCCAACATACAACAATACAAAATTTAAGGAACATGTACTAACCTACAGTTATAATACCTTATTATATTATTTCCTGCTTCCTTTAGGTTTACCAGTACATGCATGAAACTATTCCTGTAAATGGCTGTCCAGAATTCCGTGCTCGTGCCACTGCAAAGGTAAGATACTAAGCTTAATATTAAATATGTTAACATAATGGAAACCTGCATCTACTTAGAGTACTATAAAACAATTTCAGAATTTGAGTTTACACATGTATTTTATATAGCAGATAAGAAAAGTGTATACACCCCTGTGAAAATGCCAAGTTTTTGTGATGGAAAATAACTGAGACCACAGTAAATCATTAATAAAAAAAAAAAATAAAACTTTTATCACCTTTTAATGTGACCTATAACCTGTACTGTTCAACTGAAAAACATTTACATTTTACCATTCACCAATACCCTTTATTATTTTGGAAGTCTTGTGTTCCTTATTCAGGGCTAAATGTGACCACCTACTGTGTGTTGGCACTGTAAGTTTAAATGAGTTTTACTTTAATTTGTAATCATCTTTATGTATACAATTTATTTAGTTATACTGTGTATATATTGTTACATTTAGACCTCCTAATAACACTTCTAAAGAAGCAGACTAGTTCTGCGAAACCGTTGAATGGAAAATCTTCAAAAAAAATGTTAGGTTCCCCTGAGCTTTGTGTAATAGTTACACCTTTTTTTAGGAACTGTATCATTGATCAGAGGGTTGTTTTGGACCTTTATCTGCCAATTTATGGTTATATTGTGATGACATAAGATATGTCATGTCCAGACTCCAAACAGTCCAAGGCCAGAAGTATTAGTTTAATGTAAAGGAAGAGGGAGGTTTTGGTTATATTTTCTTTATTCCAAATAACTTTTGCAAAAACCCAGAGGTGCTCTTTTTACTTAGGGTTCAGCAGCAACGCGGAGCTGAATAATATCGCCTTTACTTCACAAGACACATCCACATCCTTAATCTGGTAGCACTTTGCCATAAAGCATACTAGCAGGAGGTATTCTCTATGCAACCACTTCTTTCCATCCTTCCCCTTTGTCAGTTTTTTCATTATATGAAAACCACATAAGCAAGCC
>NC_092859.1:80434822-80437841 GCF_032062135.1 Pyxicephalus adspersus | reverse complement strand
GAATTTTTTTTATTTTGTCCTGTGACCTGGCCACCATGTTTTCTTGTACAAAATACCACTGTACCTTTTTCTCTACTTGTGCCAATGAAGGTGTATCTGACCACCACGCTCAGCCAACATTTGTTTAACAGCTGTAAAGATATAGGTCTGCAGTTTGAACTGGTATCCTGGAAAATTTTGGAGGGGCACAAAAGTAGTAATGCTTCAAATGTTTTTTTAATGCCCCTGTTGAGTATGATATATACAATCTGGTAGACCCTGTCTAAAATCACTTGAGCATTGCCACCAGATCTGTAACTTGGTGCGGATTGCACAGCAGCCTTGAAAATATAAGTTTGACGTGTTAAGTTTGAACTTGGCGATTCTAGCCGGCACCATGTACCATCTTAAAAGTAGCTTGTAGTTAGCCTCAAGCCTTGAATGTTTTTACCTAATAATTTTAGATGTATTTAACAAACTATGTGTTTTAAAGAAAAAATATTGATATTTATGCCTTAAAAGTCCCACTTTTTAATATTTATATTATTTACACTTTCTATAACAATTGGGATGTGGCATCTTTTTGTTAATCTTCGATTCTTTTCATTATCTGAAAGTTAAAACTACAGTATATTCTGACCCTATGTTCTTACTTTAGTCAGCCATTTTTCTCCTGCATGGGTGGCAGCAGACAGTAACCAATTTCTACTTCAACTACACTGCACGCAATGGCAGAAAAAGGGCTGAGAAATCTCTCTGTGAATATTCTTGCAAAGCCAAACTCTAAAGCCAGGAACCTAGTTTTTTCTTTTACAGATGGACCAAAACAAAAAAAAATCTTTTTTTACAGTCTGTCCATTTTCAGATACTTAGCAGCATGGCAACATCTCACAAATGTCAGTATTTAGTGTGGGTCACCCACCATCTCCCGCCAGGTACTCTACTTATTCTGTGCTTTCGAAGCCTCATAACTGCATATATGCAAGATTCTACAGCTCTGATAGCGAGTGAGTGCTAGGCTCACAATATTTAGAATAAAATTAGGTGATGTCACTGCTGTGCTGCATAATGTTCTCTGTG
Organism: Pyxicephalus adspersus; assembly: GCF_032062135.1. Lineage (NCBI taxonomy): Eukaryota > Metazoa > Chordata > Amphibia > Anura > Pyxicephalidae > Pyxicephalus > Pyxicephalus adspersus. Next base: position 80,436,782 of record NC_092859.1, on the reverse strand, counting down.
CTGAAGGGAAAGCTGCATTTCCTTTAGTTTCATGCTTCTGGTTCACCCATTCTGTGAATCTGTGCTGTCTGAACCTTTTTTACCTGTTGGGAAATGGATAAATCAAGTGACTGAGCAACCAATGTGCATAAAATCTGTTTTAGTTACTAAAGAATATTATCAATGTATTTTTGTTCCATCTGATATATTTCAAAAGGCATCCAATTCTAGGCAGAGCCTCTTGCTGACTGAACCTTTGCCCACCACATAGGGGCCGGATAATTTGTGCACCTTGCGAAGATAATAGATTATCTAAAAAAAATTGTTAAGCGCAATGCAGACTGCTGTAGTTGAAATGGTTTGAATTACACTGGGGAACAATTTTTAACAAATTTTTGTTGACTTCAATTTTTAGGCCTGTTTACACTAAATTAGGTATGCTGATTCTGAAAGTGCAGTTAGTTTTCTTCTATCTTGTCATTTTTTTTCTCTACCACTTATATTACTGCAATTACTGTAGTGTGGATATGTACAGGCGATTCATTTACACTTAAGACAGTGTGGTGAGAGGTTGTGCACTGCTCTACGTAGTGAATAAGCAAAATGTATTCTTCTATGTACACACGTATTTCCTTTCTTTCAGATCATGCCTGGCTCTGCTGTTTCTCGTAGTAAATGCCTAAACAACCCTGATTCATTTTGTTATATCTGTGTCAGTTTCACCATTCCCAATCAAAGGGTGAACATCAGCACATTTGTAGAGCAAGCCTATTTGGCATCTTTCAAAGTTAAACTTGGTGATCAAGATAAGTCTTGGGCCCCTCATAAGGTGTGCAAACTGTGTGTCGAGGGTTTATAGATGTGGACAAAGGTAACATGTGACAAGATGCCATTGGAATTGGCCTCCTAAATCTGCCCTAAAACCAGGTGATCCAAACATTCTACATGAGCCACTTGTTGATAGAAAGAATAATATATTCCCGCCTCTGCACATGAAACTAGGTCTGATGAAGCATTTTGTTAAAGCTTTGCCGACTGAAGCAGACTGTACCTAATTTTGGTATTTCCTAGCCTGTCATTTGAAAAAATAAAGGCCAGTGTATTTGATGGTCCACAAATTTATCAAAGATGAACCTTTTTATCAGGGCAATGTCAGAAGTCGAAAAGAATACTTGGTTATCATTCAAAGCCATTGTCAAGGACTTTCTTGGAAACACACGCGCAAATAATTGGTTACAATAAAATCATCAAGGTGCATTTTCTGCATAGCCATCTTTCTAACTTCCCGGAAAACCTTGGAGCAATCAGTGATGAGCAAGGTGAACAATTCCGCCGAGATTTGAAGGTCATGGAAGGACAGTATCAGGGTAGATGGGATGTACATATGATGGCTGACTATTGTTGGAACATCCAGCAGGATTTTCCTACCACTGAACACTGCAGGAAAAGCTATAAGTGTAAATTTTTACCTAAACCGCTTACCTGATTAATTTTAAAATGTTTTACTGTAGAAAAAATGTCATAAATGTACCAATAAATCCCTTGTATGAACAGTACATTCAAGTTATTATTTTATTAAATAAAAATTTGTATGTTTTTTGACAATAATAGAGGGTAGCCTGCATCGTAAAAATTGGATGTGATAGCAAAAAACTGGGGTCATTTCTAGATTCATAACCTAAAAATCAGTAAAAAACAAGTGTAAGATCTAACAAAAAATGTGTTTCCCAGTGTTATTGGACTAAAGAACAGGCAGAGCAAAGGTTAATATACGACTGTCAGTTGAAATGGCTTCTTTGTTAAAAAAAAAAGGGTTAGTCTATAAAGTGACAGGATAATATAGTTTTAGTGAAATGCAAGAGCATTGAAATAATGAAGTGGTCTAAGGACTATATTCTGCAACAATGAAGCTTTCAGTACTACATTATGATACAATGGATTTCCAACTGAGGGTGTATGTTAAAAGTATTAGGTTTCAATT
>NC_092859.1:80432159-80434230 GCF_032062135.1 Pyxicephalus adspersus | reverse complement strand
GAGCAACTGATCTAAATTAAAGGGTAAATGCACTTTTAAATCATCTTTGATTCTTTAAAATCTGGGATATTGAATCATGTTTAAATATATCCTTTTTCTTTCTTTTAATTCACTTAGTGAGCTAACAAGTCCTACTGGCCCAATAACTAAGACCAAAAAAGACAATTTATTTTCAGATCTTGGTTCTGTTCTATCCTTTTGTTAGGTAAAAAATACAGTCCCATCTAATTGATCTATGTATTATTATTATTATTATTAAACAGGATTTATATAGCGCCAACATATTACATTGCAAGGATTTGATAAGCTTTGTTGAAAAGTCATACCTGTTCAGTTTTAAATAAATAACTGTTTGGCAATTGTAATTCCAAAATAATTATTAATAAAGGGTCTGGTTCGTTAAAATCAGTTTGGGGCCATTACTGTGCGCCAATGAGGTAAGCTGTATTGTTTGCATCCCTTTGGAAGTAAATCCATAAAATTCCAAAAGTAAAAGCCAATTCTACTTACTGCCATGGTCATGTGCCCCTCTGTGTCTTTAGTCTTTTCTCCTCTTTTCTGCAGAGTTTAATGGTCCTTCAGGTGACCACCTCACTGCCAAGTGACATGAACACTTCTCATTGCCTGTCAAGTTGTGAGGTCCTCTCAGTCCACATGGGGACCTCATTATCAAGGTGGCCTAAAGGTCTGATTACTTTTATAAAGTGGTCCCCATGTTGCTTCAAAATGCTATTTAAGTGAATCCAATTTTTTAACATAATATTGTGGTTGTGCTGGCTTCACCTCCATTTTTGCTTGAATCTGCGGTGTTTCCACTCTTGTGTGTTTTTTTTACTATACCTTTGTGACCCTGTGGTTTTTGTGGTTAGGACATTAAATTGTATCACGACAATGAGAACCATTCAGTACAAGCATAGAAAACAATGCTGTACCACTTTTGAATTTTGACTCCTGGAGGCAAACACAGTAAGGGACATGTGATATGCACATGGTGTGCAAGAATAGGTTCTTGTGAACCTAAGAAAGGATTTACAATATGTATATATGACTGTCATAGCTGTTACTCTGCAGCTCATTATACAGAGTGAATATAGGACTTAAACATAGTTATTTTTCCACTGTTGTATTTATTTTAGATAAAAGGCTTATCTCTAAATTGTGTTATCATGCTGGAATTCTGGATCCTGATCTATAGTTATTTCTGCAGATCATTGCAAGCTGATTGTCTTTTATGGATACCCAGATTCTTAGAAACCCAATTCACCTTGTTCACATTGTTAAAAGAACATCACCTGCTGTGTATATCTTGACTACATTTCCTAGATTTAAATAATGGTTCACTACCATCTGTATTCTCAGAACCACCCCCCTCCCCCAGCAGGGAATAGCAGTACTTTTTGGATAACCTCATCATCAGTATGTACAGTGCATGGCTCTTTAGTGTTTAAAATGTTTCATCACAGGCTTTTGTTAAATACAGATCACTGTGTAAAGTTGAATGCATGATATTCTAGCTAAAGATATTTTAGCCTGGTCTCGTTCATTAAAGCAGGACCTACTTATTTAAAATATCATACAAGCTTTAACTTTGTAATTCTGGTGATCCTTTATAAAGGTTTTTACTCAGGCATTTCTTATTACACAGTGACAACTATCTTCTAATTGCACTCCTGGGTTGTCACCTTGATTTAGACTGCAAGACACCATTCATTATACCCTGAACTGGCACAGTTTAATTTTAGTGTTCAGGAGGTTATGAGGACTGAGATTGAAGAGAAATATGTGAAGAAGGGTAAAAACAGTAAATAATGTAATAAAAAGTTATATATATATATATATATATATATATATATATATATATTTATATTTATATAACAGACCTACCTGTAAAATTTTATTTGAGTGAACTGACCCTTTAACCTCTCTTGCAGCATCACAATTCAATTACTTTGTAATGATACACCCAAATATGCGAAAGCCAAGCACGGCTTTCATAAAAAGCTCTAGAAAAAAAACCCAGACCTGTAGCTAACTTCTAATATATTCATATAATTTTTTTTCAGGCTACAGT
>NC_092859.1:80420073-80431256 GCF_032062135.1 Pyxicephalus adspersus | reverse complement strand
TTCATATCATTAGGGTGTTTGACAACAGAAATGTTACAATTCATGATGATTGTGTCTGCTTTAAAGTGCATTCTCAAATGCATGTTGCTTTCAAAATGGTATGTGCCAAGCAATCAGGTGCTTTTCTGGAAGAGAAACCTTCCAGGGAGAGCAATCAAAAAGAACAGAGCTATAACATTACATGCAGCTGAACCCTGCAGGCCATGTTCATTTTGACAGTTCATTTCAGCATGAAGAGATTACTTTGGCAAGATTTCACAACTATCAGTGACCTGTATGACATTGGCTTATTTCTGCCATATTCCTCTTACATGATTATTGAAGAAACTACAGAAAAGACATTGCACTATAGAGAACTGAATGCAATGGTGAGCCTTTGTTTATGCCTGGGCTGCCATATGTTTTCAATGCACGTCTGGAATTAAATTAAATATGTCAAACAAATATAAGTTAACATTGCGTTTAACTGCCCCTTCAATTATGCATGACCCATCGCCTGACACTCATGCAGATATTGCTATACTGAAAAGGATTTCAATAAAACATTACAGGAGAATTTATACTTCACTGAAATGGTCCTTTCCTAGCTACCTAGAGAAAGAGTTAATTGAGCTGATCGGTGATTTTAGGTGTTTTCTTTTTATATATGCAGAGTGTGGAAGGAGAACATCACGAGAAGGCAGTGGAGCTGCTGAAGGCTGCAAAAGACAGTGTTAAGCTGGTAGTGCGATACACACCAAAGGTGTTGGATGAGATGGAGGCCCGCTTCGAGAAGTTGAGGACTGCTAGGCGCAGGCAACAACAACAGTTAATAATTCAACAGCAGCAACAACAACAGCAACAACAGACACAGCAAAATCATATGTCGTAGGTGAGAGTTTTCATTGCTTTCACTTCTTATCTGAATAAAGCAAAATGCTGTATGATAATATACTGTATGTTGAATATGAAAAGTGGATAGGATAAATCCCCTTTTGTATTGATCCACCTGTACTAAAAGGTGTTCACCATGAGACTCCAACAGTTTAAGTTCCAACTCATCTTAAAAAATGTACATAAAAAGCAAAGTGGTGGACAGAATGCCTGAACAAGAACAATAGATGCTAGATTACACTTACTGGAATTCCTGCATTACAGTTAAAAAACGTGTCTATATGAGGAGTTGGGATACTTGACAAGAAGTAAGTAGTCAGTAATTGTAGGACCTCAATCTGGTAATAGGAAACTAAAAGGCAGAAGAAGACCACAAAGTCTGTGCTGCGAGGATAGGTTTACAGGTGCAAACAATAAAAAAGTAAATACTCATCATTTACAACTACATTTACAACAGTGGGACATCAAACTGGGGTTAAACCATGACATTAGCACTGTGTTTTAATATTTATTCAAAATGCATTCCCATGCTATGCCAAACATCTCAATTATATCTAGGTATACCATGTAGCAACTGCACTTTTCCATGGACAAAAATAGTCCAACATTCAGATTGTGCATAACACCTTACCAGACTTTAGCACTTTCTTTGACTACATGCAAATTTTCCAAGCCCTAAATTCACACATTTTGCTGATTAGCTTTGAATGTAAATTCCATGCATATGTGAAAATTACACATGAACTTTGTGGGACTGGTACTATTCCATGCAGACTCACAGTGATACAACTGAAAATGTAAAAGTAATGTTGGAGTCTTATGGAGGACAACCTGTATTGCTGAAGTCACATCACACCCATGTAGATTGTGTGTTCTTTACAGCATATGTGATCAGATACTTGACCAAAAGTAACTTGAAAGAAATGCAGAGCACCATAATCTTTTTGTTTTTTCTCCTCCTGATGACAATCTTCAGCCTTTTTGTTTGGCTGGGCCGGGATAGCATAAGTCTTTTGCAGGCACACAGGAATTCATTCATTCCCAACACACACAAGAGATTGCCTCTCGGATTTTGTCGGACACTCGGAACAATCAGGCAGGATGGAGGGAATATTGCAGAAAATACATTGCACGTCCCTTTTTACAAAAATGACCTGCCTGATCTTGGATTTTAAAAGGGGAAACATATAAGACCTTATAATAAGTAAAAATAAAGCCCAAGGTTGTATAGTATGGGAATGAACTTTCATGAAGTGATTCTATGGTTCTTATTTCTTGCTGTAAACTGAATATATGATAAATAAGACTCAATATTGACGGTGATCCTTCAAATATTAAAGCTTTTTAAATTCATGTTTTCTTTAAACTACTCTCCAAACACATGAGTAATTATGTATAACATTAAATTTAAAGTGGTAAGGAGTTGGAATAACTGTCAGTTTTTACCCCTGTACTTATTCCCTGGGAGAGGGGGCAGATATGTGTGTGATTCCTTCATTCCACATTCTAATAAATTCTCCCACATTTGGGTCTCAGTTTGTAGGGATAAATCCCTCCCCCTCAGCTATGTCCCGTTGGGTAAAGGCTGTGACTTGGTTTGGCCAGAACTGGGGGAGCTCCAGGGAGATACTCACTGGCTGCCCCCATTCTTTGGCCAGTCAGGTTACAAGCCTGGAAAAAAGTTTGGTTTTTATATTAGCTATTAGGGAAGGGGGCTAGTTTGTTTACTTTTTTATTAGAAAAGCCAGGCCAATACATAATGGAAAACAGAATATATCCATTTTAAAGAGGAGTTTGTGGCAAAACGTATTTGTATAGTTAACAAAAACAGAAATTTGCATTGAACTCTCCCAGTGTGCTGAAAATGTGTTGCTTAAGTGTTAAATTGTAGAGATGGCACACAGGTAATCAAACTGTTCACTGCATTCATGTTCATTCTGGTCCCTCCTTTATCTTATATAAAAGATTTGTTGCCATAGCACTACAGGCAGGAGGCCTAGAAGTCTGAAGTCCTAAATGCACTGTCTGAAAAAAATTACACAAACAATGCAACTCCAAACAGGAATTATAGGTCTGACAAAAATATAAATATAAATCTTTGTTTTTAGAAGGATGTAAGTCAAAAAGAGAGTTCACATGGAGCCAAGAAGAAGTACAGAAAAAATCATTTTTCACGGCATGTCATTTACCCAAAGCTGAATTCTGGCTAAACTAACATTGTCTAACCCCAATGATATGTGTATTCTTACTTGAATCTTGGCATCACATGTGTTTCTTCCAGATCTGAGTAGTTAATCATCTTGAAAACAACTTTTTTTTAGTATTTTTCTGCAATATACACCCGTCTCTGCTGATCTCTCCATTTGTGCAAGGTGACTGGTCTTGTATCTGCCCTCTGATTTCTACAAGCAGTCTGTGCTGGTGGTAGGAGCTGCCTTAGCTGGGCTGTTTGAACAAGTTGTGTTCAGAACCGCCACTTTTACTTTTTTCTGGCTTTGCTAGGGCATATTGTGCACACAAAGGTGCTAATGGACCTAGCTATGTCCTGTCTCTTTGCTTTATTTTGCCCAAATTTTAGCTCCAGTACAGGGGGAGTATTGATGGCACAAAAGCTAAAAGCATTGAAATACCTTTGGATACATTGTGGATAGCATTTCAATTCAAAACAATACAAGGTTGCATGATGAAAACATTTCAGGGCATACAATATTCACCTCATTGTAAATGTATTTCTTTTTATATATTATGCCAGCTCCTGTCTTTCAAAAAAGGATATTTACAGATTTGATTGGCTGTTTGTTGTCTTCATTACATCAGTATTTATTTACTTGTTCATACACTGGTTAAAAATATATGGTCATAGCGAGGGTTGCTAACATTTTAACTTTGAAATGATGGATAGGGCTTGGCCTGTGGCATATTGAAAAAAATATTTATTACATAAAGAAAATATAGAATGTTCCTCAATGGAAAAGGTTGGGGTACTTTGGGGATGGGGGAGGTTGTAAAAGGGAAGGTATGGTGTTGAAAGAGTTGGGGGCTGTGAGTGTAGTAGTAGTGGGGTTGCAGCATGTTAAGCATTAAGCAGGGATTGGAGCAGTAAGAAGCTAATGGGAGCAGGCCTGCAGGCGATGGGTGTGTGTTATCTAGAAGGTAGACTATAATGCTGCAGTAGATAAAGCTGGAGGGCTGGTGAAGGTGGGCTTTTACCATATATTAGTACTGTTTTTATTGTACCACGTAAACATATATATTATATATATTGTGGGATTCATTGGGGGTTGCTCATGGTAACGGCATGCTTACAGGCCAGATAATAGGCAGCAGACTCCAAAAGTCCAAAATAACAGCAGTATGTGTTGCTGCTCACACTCGACAACTTTATAATAAAACAATAAACAGTAGCCCGTCTGGGCATCATGCTACCTCACTTGGTAACCTCTCTTCCTAACACATACACTATATCAGTACTGTTAACTCACAACTTTGTAGTACTGTTTGGCCACTTGCTTTCCTGGAACCCTCTGGCTCTCTCTCACCCTGGAACACTCTGGCTCTCTCTTCAGCCTGGAACACTCTGGCTTTCTCTTCAGCCTTGAATCCTCTAGCTCTCTCTCAGCCTTGAACACTCTGGCTCTCTCTTAGTCTGGAATCCACTCTGTCTCTCTCAGCCTGGAATCCACTCTTGCTCTCTCTCAGCCTGGAACCCTCTGGCTCTCTCTCTCTCAGTCTGGAATCCACTCTGGCTCTCTCTCAGCCCAGAATCCACTCTGGCTCTCCCTCAGCCTGGAATCCACTCTGGCTCTTTCTCAGCCTGGAATCCACTCCTGCTCTCTCTCAGCCTGGAACCCTCTGGCTCTCTCTCAGCCTGGAATCCACTCTGGCTCTCTCAGCCCAGAATCCACTCTGGCTCTTTCTCAGCCCAGAATCCACTCTGGCTCTCTCTCAGCCTGGAATCCACTCTGGCTCTCTCTCTCAGCCTGGAACCCTCTGGCTCTCTCTCAGCCCGGAATCCACTCTGGCTCTCTCTCAGCCTGGAATCCACTCTTGCTGTCTCTCAGCCTGGAACACTCTGGCTCTCTCCCAGCCTGGAGTCTACTCTGGCTCTCTCACCCTGGAATCCACTCTGGCTCTCGCTCTCAGCGTGGAACCCTCTGGCTCTCTCTCAGCTCGGAATCCACTCTGGCTCTCTCTCAGCCTGGAATCCACTCTGGCTCTCTCTCAGCCTGGAACCCACTCTTGCTGTCTCTCAGCCTGGAACACTCTGGCTCTCTCCCAGCCTGGAGTCTACTCTGGCTCTCCCTCAGCCTGGAACCCTCTGGCTCTCTCTCAGCTCGGAATCCACTCTGGCTCTCTCTCAGCCTGGAATCCACTCTGGCTCTCTCTCAGCCTGGAATCCACTCTGGCTCTCTCTCAGCCTGGAATCCACTCTTGCTGCCTCTTAGCCTGGAACACTCTGGCTCTCTCCCAGCCTGGAGTCTACTCTGGCTCTCTCTCCCATTGTAGGATTTTCTCAAGAAAGAAACACCAATAGAACACTGACCGTGGAGCAATGTCATCTCCAAGGGCCTGCATTCCCAAGCATCAGACAAGATTTAGTTCCTATTATCCAGCAAACAGGAGGACAAATCATGCTTTGGTGAGGCCATTAATAAGTTTTCCCTATAAAGGTGATGTTTTTGGTAGATAGGAAAACTTCTTTGTTTTGGACTTTCCTCGCAATATTTATTGTACCTTTATAATTTAGTATTGTGTAAGAGGATTATAGAGTCTGTCACTGATAATTTATCCCTAGTTGGTCTGAGTGCCTGGGATTATGTCTTGAATTTTTCATTGTGCACTGGACACAGAACTGCATCTGCTATCCAGTGCACTAACAACTCAGCACTTGCACACAATGAATAATTTGATTCCGTACTGTAAATTGTATACATTACAACTTGTTGTTTGTAATAAGATTTAATATTTTTTCCTTACTATAGTAAGTTATTACATTTATACGGTTTCATGTTTTTAGGAACAGCAGTACAATTACATTTTGTGTTTTGTATGTTGAACTCAAGCAATGTTAGATACTGTAGCTGCTGATGAATTAGAAAATGGAACTTGTATTTTACATATGATAAATATATGTAGCATTATTATCCATATTGTAAAAGAAAAAATAAATTATTTGTTCTTGTGTGCTGTTAGAGTTTTGTTTTTTTCATATTTTTTTCTGTTTGAATACTGCTTCTTAATTATTTATACAGTTTGTTATATTAAAGTTTAACCAGTGTTTATAGTATTCATTTATTGTCAGAAATAAATATTTTCTAATTAAAGTTGCCTTATGTATTTATTTTAAACACTGATAAAAAATGAATGCAGTTTATTTTTATTCTAAGCATGGAGAGCCATTGATAATGTCAATATTCATTATATTATCTACATTATACTTTACTATACTGATTACTTTGTTTTTAGATATATATGTTTTTGAGATGTTTTTTAGCTATTGATAAATTGACATTTTGTTGCAGGATAAAGCTAGAATGCAGAAAACAGCTAATTGCATTGCATTATATATTTGAACTATTTTATCTGATGAAAGATTTGTATCTTTGTCAGTGGATTCAGATAATGAGATGATGTTGACTATCCAGTAAAAGGTAATACAGAAAACTGCAAAGGCAAGGTTTTTATTCTTAAGTATAAACCTACTGTGCAGATTGATAGCAAGAATACAGTACAAGGACACTGTAAAAAAATAACGTTTAAGTGAAAAGGTGGAAGAAGGGTTTTGACAATACTCTTGCTATCCCTGCCTTCATGTTCTAGTAAACAACTGCTCCCCTATTTCTCATCCTGTTGTTACACTGGACTCACAGACAGAAATAAAAATCTTCTGATTCCTCTTTATTTTTTTTCTATGTCTCCATTAAACTCTCTCGGCTTTGAACTTCATCTATATGATTTGCATATCCTAATATTGCATACACTGTATTCTCTATAAAAAGCTGTTCACAATATTTATTTTAAAAGTCCACATATATTTATTTTTACTTTTTTGCAGTCTTTGACACTCAAGGCTCAGATACATGTATTGTCATATTGAGCCACTGATCTCTGAAGCAGTTGGCTTGTTGCCGAAGTGGCTTTTGTTTTTTTTTGCATATCACATACACATTTTATCCAGATTATATTAACTTTAGAACTGAGCCAATACAGAGTTTGATTGTCTCAGTTTCTAGTCAATGCAAATTTCATACAATTTGCATAAAAGACCATTTTTCTGCAGATCATTAACCATCTCTATCGACTAGTTTTACCTTTTTTTCTTGGTCATCCTTTTTTGCCCGCTTCCAACTTTTTTCCCAAAAATTGTTTAAATATTCAATTTACTTGTGTAAGTTTATTGTCACATAATTGAAGAGGGGGATCCAGCTTCAGTTGTCCACATTACTACCTTCAATTTGGATTGGCTGTCCAGCATCTGGGCATTTCAGGATCAAGAAGTCAGGTAGGGCATGGTGTGGTGCAAGAACAGACATAAACAATTACATCAACGGACATTAGCACTAGAACCACCAGTTGTCACTTTCAAAAAGAGATAAAATGTATAAAAAAACAATCAATATACACGTTCTTTAAGGCTCTACCTATATATTGAATTTTGGGGTTCCTTTACACTTTTCAATTTCTAGGTCTTGTTTTCCATTGAAGGTAACCTGAAGTAAACTGCTACAGTCGACCTCCTTTTATAGAAGATGAGGTGGCTGTGTCTTGTAGCAAGTATAATCATAGTGAAGGCAGAATCCTGATCTACATACTTATTCCAGATCGGTGAATTGGAAGTATTAAAGCCACTAGATCAGCAGTGACAGCCAAGAAAGTATCTTTTATGCAGAAAAGGTCAGCAATAGCAGTTCCTGTATTTTTCCAGCACAGGTTTCTTTTAAGCATCACTGCTCTGTGATGTCCAAAATGTAATAATATTTCCACAAGTTTTTTGTAAGCTTTCAAGGATCTAAGCAGCAAATTAGTTTTTAAAATGGAAAATGATTACAAAACTAAAGGTACATATGGTGTACATCTTTTAAATGTTTGGATAATTTGGCTTAAAAGAAACATTTACTAAACTAGAACTATGTCCATGCAATAATGACCTAATAAGTAAAATAGAGTAATTACAACCCAGCAAATGTAATTCAAAAACTCAATTTATGTGTATAATATAACCCAGTGACTAGCCACAGTGACATTTTTTTAGTTTATCTTCTGCTATGAATCTTCTGTTGTTTAATTTGTTCATTAAAAGTCTTCAGATATTTGGGTGTTTTTTTCCTACAATATATACAAGTTAGTGCATGGCTTTTGTATAAGCATGGCTTTGCATGGCTTTTTGCATGCATGGCTTTTTGCATAAGCCTTTGTAATTAAAAATATTTTCCACTTAATTTACAATTAATTCAGATTCTAAAACTGGAATATAAGAATAAAGCCCCCTACGTTGTCTGCAGGCATCATCACGACTGTGTGCAAATTCTCAATATATAATTGATGATGATGAGTCACAGAAATATAACTAAAAATAATTAACAATCACAGTTATATGTAACAACAGATACTCTAAAAAGGTCATTTGACTGTCTAATAAGACCTTAAGTACAGATAACAAGATGAGTCAGAACAAGGATACAAGCTAATCTAATGAAGGGGTTCATTTCTGAACATTCCTCACAATAGGTTTTTTTCACCTTGGTGTCACAATTCTTATAACAATAGGGGTTATAATAGTTTGAAGAATTGTGAGAATGCTCCTATTCTCTTTTACAGTGTACAGTGTTTGGAAAATCCTTCTTTTAAAGGGCAATTTAAACAATTCAGTAACTAGCTATGCATAGTTTTTATCCAGTTTACCCTTATTTCATTTCTTTTGAATGATGATGAATGAATAAATTAAGTAGGGTTATATATATATATATATATATATATATATATATATATGTGTGTGTGTGTGTGTGTGTGTATATATATGTGTGTGTGTGTTTCTTGTTCCTAATTGGTGGCTTTTCATCATACACAAACATCATATCTAGCATTATTTTGTGTGGGTAGATGCAAGAAGAGTACCTGGCTGCCAAATAAGAGGCACTGGCAGTGAATTAGAATGTAGCTTGGTAGTGGAATGAAAAAGTGTCAGGGTTGTAAAGTCAAGTTCTGGCTATAAAATGGGAAGGGGGTAGATTATTATGTATTCTTGGAGAATCTGGTTCCTAACTGTGGGTTATAGCTGGAAGATCTGCCACTATATAAAAGGATTTACAATAATCTTGGTTTATAATTCAAATTACAGGTTATACATTCTAAACATTTGGACTGTGTTGGACCAGACCCCTAAGGCCCAACATAATAGGAAACAATTTTATTTTGAAGGAATATATTATGCATAATCAGGAGTTCTTAGTAGAGACACACTCTTTCTTCTGGAACAAACTTAGGAGCCAAATGTCATATCTAAGGTTTTTGCCAAATACTCATAAATTGTTGGGGTCTGTAGAAACAATGTTCAAACAGACCTGTGTGTATAATGACTTTATATGTGTTGCTTTTTATAAAGTGTCCCTGTGCAGTCTATATAATAACAAATCCACATGAGCAACTTTACAATGTAGTATTTGCTGGACTGTATGGCTGTCCTCATTTTCATTTTGCAGAGTAAAATCACTAATAATAACAATATTATTATTATTATTATTATTATTATTATTATTAATATTAATGATAATAATATAACAAAAAACCAAAGTGATATTGGTAGCTTTATCAATAAATCGCCATGGTTAACCTGGCTTAATTCCTCCCACCCCCCACAGCACCCCTTGATTTGTCTAGCAGGGTGTGGGAGTAATCTAGCTTTGCAGTTGTATTTACCTTTTAAAAAAGGTAAATCGGATTTATTTTATTTACCATCCCACCTTGCCTTGAAAATGTCCTATTTATTACTCTGAGAGTTAAAATTAGAAACTTTGAATTGGCTTTAGCACATATACCTTACAAACATGGCCCACCTACAAAATCTGATAATGTTATATACTGTATACAATCCGACTGCTTTCTAGTAGTAGGGTGTTTTTTCTAGTAAGGAGTAAGGGTGTTTTTTTTATTAGTAAATATGTTTTTTTTTTTTTTTGAAAATTGAAAAGCAAAAAAGTTACAGGGAAATCAGTATTAGCAAGGCAAGAAAGGAAGTTGGTGAAGGGGATCTCATAAGAAGAGCTTAAGGAGGTGAAGGAAAACACTCCAGAGGCAGTGGTAAGATTCTGGACCCTAGGAAAGCCATGGGATGTCCACCAAATAATTAAATAAATCAGCCCAGATACTCCAGGTCTGGTGGGAAAGAAGAGTTACAAATGAAAGGCATTTGCAGGGACATCAAGCTCCCCAAGTATTTAACATTGTCCCATACTTTATGTGAATGTTTTAAAAGGGAATTGACAATGTCCTTCATGAAAGCAAGAAGAGTCCAGAGTATCTATTGCTAGGGCTTTTGTCCAGTTGGCCTCAAAACATACCCAGTGATTTTCTTTTTAAATGTATCTCCCAGGATACTTTAATATCCTACCGGTAGCCATGTGCTTGCCATATGTTTTCAATACCTATCAAACAACATCAGCAGAGGTATAAAAAGAATCACTCTATTTGTTAGATGTACGTGGTATATTGAATATTTGCTTTTGAATAATTGTATATATCATCTTATATGTAACTCCAGTTAATTTTTGTTTTTGGATAGCATGAAGAGGATTTAAAAATCAATCCTTTGGACCTGAGTTGGGAAGATTACTTACTTCCCATTTTAAAGACTAATGTTAGTGGCAAAAAGAAATTCCCCCATTAGGAACTTAAAAAGGATTAAAACATAGCTAAGGTTCTAACCTTTTCAAAATCTTTATTGGACAAAGCTGACCGTGATACTGGCCCCGAGCTGAAATTTCCCTATCTAAGGCTTAACTCTGGGAGATGTGCTAAAGACTACATGCTTTAAAAATGACATTTCTTCTGCACTCTTTTTATGGTTATCTTCATGAAAGCGTGCTGTGCACTGCAAGGCTTTTCACTAAAATGAGCCAAAAAACTGTTTTATTATGCACTGGGCCAGGGTATGCAATTCTACCCTTGTCCTTGAACACTGTAAATCACAGTTTAAAGTGGCAAAACATGTAGTGTTCATGACATATTGAGAAAGAAAGGAATGATAAAAAAATCAAATAGGCAGATTTGACTGCAAGAAGTGCCAATGACTTTAGGAAATTGGCAATTTTTGG
>NC_092859.1:80400095-80419088 GCF_032062135.1 Pyxicephalus adspersus | reverse complement strand
TAGTAGCTTGAAAAGTACATATGTGAACCTGAACAGATATTATTTTTTATGAAATAATCAGATACTGTCTTAGTTGTTTGATTTGTACTTGGTTATATTTATTTGCTGGGTACTTTGGTTCAGCCTTCTTTAAATGGGCTAAGTAGAACACCAAACTGCACAAAAAGGTGCGATCAACATTTTCAGCAAAAATTACTAATCACATTAGTGAAAAACCATGTATTGTGCTTTGAATGTTGAAAATGTACATTTGGAAGCCATTCAGAATAACTGGCACTACATCACACAAATGTGTGTAATACACACTGCCATACATTGTGGTAACACAAATGTATATTGCCACAGCAAAGCCTAGAACTACAGGGATGCCTTTTTTTTCCTATTACAACCCTATGCTCCCATTCACACTTAGAAGATCTAACAATGTATGTCAACACTAACACATGCTGTGCAACATATCATGGCAGTGGGAATAGGTCCTAATACTGTTCATGTGGTTTAGATGAATTTGAATGCACAACCTCCCATATAGCAGTCAGTTTAAGAAAGCACATGATAAGCTTTATATCCAGGATTTGTTTTTTTTAATACCATTTAAAATGTATTTAAAAATCATGCTATATAAAATGAGCCAAATATGTTTAATTCCGGCAAATGTTTCATACAAATCTGCGGACTGACCTTGTGTCAGTAGTAATTTTAGCTATAAGTTTGCAGGGTCAACTGACCAAAGACACATCTTCATTCTAACATTGTGCATGTGTCGATTGCTTGTGGAGCCATGCGTACATAACATTTCTTTCGTTTTTTGGATTTCAGTCTGCAGTCATGGAAGGTCAGCAATAAATGTGGGAGTTATCTGGGGGACCTGATCACCCACCAGTCCTGATCTTCCTGACCTACAGAGATGATGCACAGGGTCTGAAATACAATAATTCATAAAAAAATGTTTTCATTTTAAAATACCACCAGTATGTTGATGACATGGAACAGAAGAAAACAACAAAGGCAAAATATTGGCAGATAAAACTTGAGCTTGGAGGGAATGTTATGTTTACCTTTGAATTGCCATATAAGTGCATAGGCCAGGCACCCAAGTTATAAATTTGGGCACCCTGAATCAGTTGGAGGCAATTTTAAAAGGTATTCACATGCAATTATTAAACACTTGAAAAATGCATTGGAAATGGTGTTCAGCATTGTGACAACTTTTAAAAAAGTTGAGTTGCATTTAAGCATAAGGCTGCTTTATTATTATTTGCAGCCCCTGAACATGGTATCGTCACTAGAATTTCTGGGGAGGAAGGGATCAGAATGACCCATAGGAACATGCCCAACAAATGAAAACATTTAAAAGCTTGAGTTTTTTTTCAAATAAAAAGCAATGTTGGAAACACATTGGTTTAATTGCTCCTGTCATCCTCAAAATTTCCACGAGGTGGTGCTATGTTTGTTTTAATCTACTTTGAATTACTAGATGCCAATCACAATCAGATTTATTAAATGGTGTAATACATTGCATTTAATTGAATAACGAAACTCAAAACAGCACAACCAAGTGGGCAGATTTAGTATAACAATAGTTATAAAAACAATGTGTTTCCAACATAATTTTAACTTGGATTTACAGCAAAAACACAGGTTGAGAAACTGCATTTGTGTAATAATGGAACATTAGTTTTATTCTCTGAACCTACATTTTGGCACTAAGATGAGAAAACATCCCCAAAGAGAAAACTATGGAGAACAGAATCAGGCAAAATTTCTTATCGCTAGCTGAAAACAGTGCTTTTAGAACTTTGTACATGAACTTACAGTTTATACTTTTTGTTTTTAATGAATATTGTAGTTTGCTGATTATGCACTGCAATACAGTCTATTACATACATACACTGTATATAGACTTTTTCTAGATATAGATATAAATATAATTACCAGTTACATAGATTTACAGATACTAAACAGCTCAGGTTCTAAAAAAGGCAAGCTTCACCAAAGTGCTAGACCCAAGCACAGAAACATGGACTTCCATAGACAACATTACAAAGGCCTCCAGTAGACCAGAAAGCCACAAAATAATGTCAAAGACCCCCACTAGCAAGGTATTGGTTTGTGATATCACATAACAGGCCCCTAACATACATGCATATTTCAGTTTATTTGGACCGCTTCCCTGCCAGAGTAAATATTTTCTACACATGTAGTAAAACATACATTTTATGTTTCCACAGCCACAAAATATATACTTTATATGCAGTGTGAGATTCTACAGCTCTGATAGCGAGTGAGTGCTAGGCTCACAATATTTAGAATGAAATTCGGTAATGTCACTGCTGTGCTGCACAATGTTCTCTTTACTGAAGGGAAAGCTGCATTTCTTTTAGTTTCATGCTTCTGGTTCACCCATTTTGTGAATCTGTGCTGTCTGAACCTTTTTTACCTGTGGGGAAATGGATAAATGAAAATCTGCAGTTCAACTGCATCTGAGTTGTTTCATTCCAAATTAATTGTGGTAATGTACAGAACCAAAATTAGAAAAAAAGTTGTCTTTGTCCAAATATTTATGGACCTAACTGTATTTTCTGAAAAAAGAGTACATGTGGAGTAAAAATAGAACAGCTACAAACATTTATCCTGTGATTTTTCAAATCTGTGTTTTAGCAAAAAAAAAAAAAAAAAGAAAGATGTATTCTAGTGAACACAAGCACAGTAGAACTCCCATTCTTTAGTAAAATGTAAAAGATGTGACTACACTGAGTAAGCATGTGTTACACAGTCATCTTTATATACACTACACATTGGTTTGTGTACACTGAATGGTAGGATTATTATTTTTTATCTTTTTTGCCCTTATAAGTAGACTGGCACATCCCTTATGTGATTGGAGGGGTTGTTACGCTCCCATTAATGAGACATCAAGGTTCGATTAACTCAGATCATTTCACTTTCCTCTACTCTAGCAGACTGAGCAAAAAATCTTGCCTAATAAGCTTATTTCTGGTTACTGTGTCAGGCTTTTATACTGATAATGCCACAGGCAAACCTACCATGATGCGAAGTGAGCCTTCAACCTTAGTTGGCATTATCTGCAAAGGAGGATGGGGTAGTGAACATCACCTTTAGGATACTCCCTCTTCAGGGGTCTGCACTGAGGTAAGACAGTCTGTACTTGGGGGGCAGGGTGAGTCAGTCACTGGGGGGGTAATCTGTTGTTGGCGGGTAGTCTGTCACTGGGGGAAATCTGTAACTGAGAGGGACTCTGTATGGGTGGTTCAGCAGCAAGAAGGTCTGCACTAAGACCTGTCAATAGGGGTCTGCACTAGAGCTCTGTACGGAGTTCTGCCGGGGGGTATGCCCTGGGACTTTGTAGCACTGTAGGAATTTGTTTTCAGGTGTGCACTGGTGATTTGTAACTCGGGTCTGTAATGAGGTCACTGAAGGATTGCACTGAAGTTGGACTGGGGGACTGCGCTTTGTACTGGAACCTGCAATTGGGATCTGGGGGATGTTTTCTCAAATATTTCTAATGGGTTTCCGTGACTCCCAGGAGTTTCAGGTAAGCCAAGTAGTAGTGCAGGTGGGACGGAAGGAATATTGTTTACCACCACAGTAGATGCGATCTGTATGCATACAGCTGCCAAATCCCATTCCTAATATAGCCAACTGATCAATCTGATACTGGCTGCTAATTGAGAATAATTGCAGGTCTGGACAGTGGTGTCAAACCCTCTCTTTCTTTCCATTAAACAATATTAAAAGTTCCTTTTCCTCTTTAAGTCGTGAATTATAATTTAGTTTTTGTTAGAGGTCGTGCTCTGATTAAATTGACAAATTATACTCTAAAACAAGCAGGTTTTCTGCACTCTGTCTTTTTAGCTAACCCTAGTTAGTATGCTGGAAATGATTTGTTATGTATTGCAAGTTTAATTGTAAAACAAAGACCTAACATATAAAGTAACAAAACAAAAAACAGCTACAAAACAACAGTTTGCGAACATACATAATCTACCATTGAATGCATATAAGGGAAAATCCTAGGTACGTTTCATGTAAGGACTTTACGGCATGCCAGTGGTTATGCTGAAGATTTCCATTCTTTGGCTGTAAGCAATATCTAACTCTATGAACTTTTTTCTAACACAAGTAAAAATAGAATCAGATGCAATAGGGTTTATTTGATAGCTGCTTGCCAAAGATCAACAAACAAGGTTTGTTTACTGCAACCAAGAGTATGCAAACATTCAGCACATGTTATTACTTTTCAAAGTTGCCTAATCACTTGAAATGACCACTTCATTTTATCTATGTATTTCTACTTCATAATATCTATCTATCTATCTATCTATCTATCTATCTATCTATCTATCTATCTATCTATCTATCTATGTATCTATCTGTCTGTCTGTCTGTCTGTCTGTCTATCTATCTATGTAATTATTCCTAAGTAAATATTTGAAGTTCAGCCCCAGGTAAGGGTTGGTGTAACTATAAGTTTTAATTGCTTTTTGTCCAATGGAAAATTTCCACTTATATCCAATATCCAATAGGAACATTTAGGGCCGGGCTTTACCATATAAATTGTAGTATTGTTACAGGTTTGATAAAAATAAATGACAGATTTAATTAGCAGTGGGAAGGGATAGGGATGGTGGAGGAGGAGAATGAAGGTGGGCTATAATAGTTTATTAGAGGGAGTCCTATGGATGACTTTGTTTGAATGGAAGAGTTTAGGAAGAAGAATAAAATATAGATGTAAGGCCCTGGTACAGCATGCTTATCTGACACCAATCCCCTAAAGTGGCTAGTTGTGTTATCCCAACTCTTGGTTGTTCTCAGGCCTTAGGTGGAGAAAGTTCAGGTCAGAGTCGAAGACAAAGGTCATACACAGGAGACAACACCCAAGCAAGGTCTCCAGGGGAACAGTGAAATTGTGGTCAAGGTAAAGAAAGGTTTTGTCCTGGCTGTAGATTGCAAGATGTCATCCAGGTAAAGGTTACTAAGACTAACAAGATGACAAACAAGATTGAGTGCACCCTTAGCAGCTAGGAAACTAAAAATATCATGGGTAAGGTAGACTGGGCAGGTGAAACTTCATTAGGCCACTAGTCAATAAGGGAAAAGAAGGGCCTAGCCTAAGGGTACATGAGTAATTAAATTGTCCCTGACTGCACATACAACTCCCCTAGCAATACAAACTGCACACTGTCTCACCGACCTGGGCAGCAGGAGAGCCACTGTGTGCTGCGTGGCCATGTTGCTGGATGACACTGGAGAGTATGTAGGTATGTTACCTTTGATGCTGACAAATATAATTTCCAATATTATAAAGATGTTTATGTATATGGGTCACTTTAATAAGTGTCACAGAACCTGAATTGCCCAGGCTATTGTGATGCAAATAAATGAAAACATGGTGGGGTGCAGTTTGTTATAATAGTGATGTCATTTTTTAGATCTTGATTGATAAAAAAATTATGAAAAAATAGCTTGAGATCTGACTACAACCAGTCCATCTGCCAACATCCAGAGTAGAACAGCTATGGCACACAATTGGCAATGCATGTGCATTGAGCTATTTCAGACTCCTGAGCCATCCTCAGTCTCTTTGCCTGAATAGAACAACTTTAATAGTTTTTTTTTACGTAATTAAATTACTATTTTTTTTTGTCTCTTAAGATATGTCTATGAGACTGTGCAGCCAGTAAAATCCCTCTGCTACTTTTAATTCAGATTTTCTGCCCCCAAGCTCAGGTTTATTGCTTTGTGGATCACTTCCCAGCTAATTGTCAGATCCATTGTTGTGTTAGCAGGATAAAGGGTAGAGAGGAGACACATGAAGCCTAATTAATGAACCAGGAAGTGGATGTGTCATCTGCCTACTTGTGCAATATACCATACATGTAAATCAAAAGACTGGCTCAACGAATCATTTGACAATAAAAGGGTATATTTATACACCCAAAACTTTTCCAACTGTCACTTGAATTTTTTTTTTATTGTATTCATTTAGAATATGATTGAATCAGCTTTTACTGATAACGTACACATTTTTTATTATTGAATCCAATGTGAATAATGTATGAATTTTAGGTAACAGTTGTGTGAATCTTGAGTAAAAGTATTTATAAATGAATCCTAAAGCAGTGTATGTATTCACATTGTGCCTTTACCTGGTTCCCAGAGTTATTCTAAAAATGGCATATTCTTTAACACTTTTCAAGCTGAACAATATATAGTATTAAAAAAAATGTAGACAATCTGGGGATTTATCGCAGAGGACAGACAATATTGCTTCTGCAATAAAACATACACATCTGCCTATTCGAGATTCTTTTTTAAAATGCACATCTCAGTCTATTTTTCCAGGTATAGCAGCATACCCCATGCATAAGAGTTACATCATTCTGAACAATCATGATGGCCGATAACCCAGGTCTGGGTGAAGACCGGGTAAAGATGGCAGTTCCAGTGATTAAACATGGACAGGTAAGTGTAATTTAAAAATTGTGAACCGGCAGGTAAGATTATTTTTTTGCAGAAGCAACATTGCTTGTCCCTTCTGCACTAAACAACCGCCTATTTGCAATTTTTAAAAATATTTTAATAGAATGGAATTGAGTTCCACTTTAAATAGGATGCTTTTAAAATATTATACACATTGTGACAATAATGAAATTTACTAAGCTTTCCTGGGTCTATTTGGGTAAATTGAAAGTCACAAAAATTTTGCTAGCCTGTTTCAGTCCTGTGTGTTGAAGTAATGGATGGTAAAATAGTGTTTTCCTAGTGCATGGTCACCCACATTTTAAAGTGCCGTCCATTGTGGTATATTCATTTTGACACTCTATATTTAATTTATGACACTCTACTGCAGCCACCTAATGCACCTTTCTACAAAATCTTAATGCAACATGCCCTAATGCACGAAAATGCATAATACGAAAATGCACAATGCATAATAAATCCAGTTTACCAAATTTTGTCTTTTGAATTGTGTTTAGACTAACAACGCTATATGTTTAGGCTTGGGGATTTGCTGCCTTGATCTGTCCACTTATGGCTTAAGTCACTATCTAGCGATGTGACAGCTGACATGATCATTTACAAATGAAACCTGCTCATCAGGTGCCCAGGAACTGAATCAATGACACAACTGCAGTCAGGGGATGCTGCTGACAGTCTAGTTTCAACAGTCAGAGGAAGGGGGAGAGGCGTGCGATCTGCCATTGTGACAAGACATTCATAAACATCCTGCTAGGCTTCATTGAAGTTTGACAGTATGTTTTGATATGTGCAATGGATGGCAACTACTTAAAAGGGTTGATGAGGCTAATCTGCATCTAATTTAGGGTAAATATACAGTGACATTTCAAGCTTTACCTGCAGTAGCTTCTGATGTGTTATACCTTGCCCATTTACAAACCCAAATAAAACACAACTTAGGTGAGATATAGATGCATACAATAGAAGCTATAAACCATGGAAGTACAAAACACGCAAAGCACCTCCATAAATAAAACTTGCAGATTCCCCAGATACTACTTCCACAACCAAGTCATGCTGATAGGATCTCATTCAGTAACTAGGCTTTAAAATTAGAGTCATCGATTAGTTAGTGCTAATAATGTTATGACCACACTGACAATGATTTTCTGTAGAAATTTGATTATTGACAATACAGTGGGCCTGATTAAAATATAAAAAGTAAGTGTGTGGTTAGTAAGTGGCTATCAAATTTATGGCATTTTTGTTCTTCTGTTTAAATAAACTTTTAAAAAACACATATGTGTTAAAAAAAGGAGTTTAAAAACTAAGGGCTTGTTCGCATGGAGAGCTAACAGGCGGTTCAGGCGGATGGATTTGACATCCTATCAACCATTAAAGGGCTACTGTTCCTTGGCTCTAATACTAAATTGGGTAAAATTATTTGACAAGCATTTTAGATGTTTTAGATCAGTGCTTTTCAACCAGGGTTCCTCCAGAGTTTTCTATGGGTTCACAAAACAATGAGCAATTTGTACCTCTCAGATCAGTTTAACCTCCATTAATGATCTTTTTGGCTGTCTGTAAAGGTGACATTCTTCTCACTGGGCAGCAAAGCAAGAAACATTATTCCTACTACCCACCACACTGATGTACTTTGAGTTGTTGATACAGTAATTATAGCAGGAGTTACCAGAAGACTTGAAAGGGTCCCCTCATGTTGAAAAGGATGATAAACACTGGTTTGGATGGTGAATATTTGTTTATCAACTGCTGCAGTAGATCCGTTCTCAGACGTTACTTTTTCCTTCAGCATTTTGAATGAAAAAAAAAACTGCTGACTTTGTTGTGCTTTAACCACTTGTCAAATCGTTAAAGCATACACAGTTTATACAGTTGTAGGGGATGATCGCAGGTGGTTGAGTAGCAGGAACCATATATTTTTCCCTTTTTATATTAAACAGTACACTCATTGAATTTTTTACTGGAATAATACGTTTTAGCAAGGTTGATGGCTGTGCATAGTATTCTTCATGTATACAGAAAGGAAGCCTAAGCTCCAGACTCCATGTTTTGCTGTGAATGACATAAATAGCTTGTGTTTTTGGAAGTTTGCCTTAAAGATTTGGAGAAGTGAATGGGAACACCAAGGACAAATGACAACCTTAAGAGCAGGCTTGTGCAGAATTAGAAAATAGTTTCTAAGACTCTTTTTATTGGGGTAAATCCTATATGCTAAATGCAAGTATATCTGCTCAACTAGGAAATATTTAGAGATTTTACAGCTTATTTTGTTTAGTACAAACCAGTGCTGATGTTTGCACCTATCCTTGCTGCCTCTGTAGGGTCTGTTTCTCACCTGGGGCTTTATGCCTGCTATGACTTTCTTGCCCTCTTACCCGAGGGTCCTCTTTTTTCCTTGAACTATGTGTCAGTTTAACAGTTCCAACTTCCATGTCATATTTTGCCTGTGTCATGGCACTCCCATGCTGTCTCTTCTACCTATAATAAAAGTACATGATATCATGTCCAGGAAACATATTTAAACTTTCTCATTTACTCTGTGACTTTGATTCCAGGCTCAGTTCTGTGCTGTTGTTCCCCATCTCCAGTTCCAGTTTATAATTTCTGTTGATGACCTGACTTGCCCCTGACTATGATTTCTGTCTGACCCGAACTTCTGCTTGTTTTTCATTACAATTCTTGTCTGCTGCCTGCCCTGACCTTTTGCTTGTCTTTAAGCATGCCTGTCTCTCAATTCTGCATTTCATCTTGTTTCTGCTGTCAACTGCTGTCATCTGGGTGTCTCCAAGGGCCTCAACCTCTCCTCAGCACTTTTTGGGGTTAAGTGGTGAATATCAGCCAACTTCCTAGACTTTTTGACTTGTGAAGAGCTCACAACTACCATGACAAAATTTTGAAACTAGGATGAAGTTGAGAAAGTGTGTTCATTCTTACGAAAGAAAAGTCAGGCAGGAATCAGAAACTACTTTAGGGTAAAAGGGAGAAAATTTGGGCACATTTATGGAAGGTGATAACTTCCCCATGTTCCAAAAGTTGGTGCATACAATACTATTTATACAAAAAAAATGGTCTTGCATATCTAACTGCAAAAGTTCAAAACTACCAGAAGTCAGACAAGGAAAATGGGAAAGTTAGTAACCTTGATGCAAGTCGAACATTATGATTTAATTATCACAAAATCCTTGAATGATTTTGTGCATGACTGCTAATATTCCCAGCTATGCACTTCTGCACTTAAAAAACAGTAAACGGTGACGTTTGTGATGTGAAACATTATATTGTTGATGGAGAGTGACACATTAACAAAAAGGCCTACTACTTGCAATTATTGTGTTATCTTACAGCCCCTCCACCTCCCTACACAATTAAAAGGGCTGCACAGGTTGGGAGAGTGGTCAATATAGAAGATTTTACCTTCACTGAAATGCAATTTTATGAAGTTTCTAGAAAGTTTTTTTGTTTCTTAAGCATATTTATTTAACTTGAAGGATATTTGCCATGTTTTTTTTAATCAGATTGACTATGTAACTATTATAGGACTGGCTGAACACATAGTGAATCATTAATTTTATTTTATCCAAACAAGGTGTTTTTGTAGTTTGTAAAATCACTGATTCCCTAATATGCTAGTCAAATTAATAAAGTGCTAACCAATGCCATACTGTCTATTCAAGATAGTGTAGGGTTCTGCAAGACTCATCCCTTCAGCTTTAGAGGCCTTCAGAGGCACCATTATGCCTTAGGGTAAATGTAGCCATATGATCAGTGATATGTTTTTAGGTAGTTGTGTGAAAAACAGCAACCAATGAGACTAGGAGACTTTGTGAACTGAGTAATCCTGATGGGCCAAAAGTTGAAAAACTCTCTAAAAAAAGGAATAATTCACAGAGTTTTCACATGGTTTAGGGGCGTTATTTTAGTCACATATTTCAAATCCTATTGGACATAGCTGAAAATAACTTTCACTTTAAAATTCACTAAAATTAATGAACATTGTTCAGTTGTGGTAACTTTGCAAATTGAGTTTGGTTTCTGTATCAAAGGACAGTGTGTAGGCATCTCTGTTCCCTTTTTGAATTGAATGTATTCCAGTTGAGTGATCTTCTGAGATCTTCTAAAAGGATGTTATAACAGAAACTCTTTTTTTTCATCAAAATGTGACATGTGACTTTGCTCTCATCAGTAAATGCTTAGCACATTTTACATTATGTTCTGCAAAAAAGACTGTAGCAAAGCAAATAATGGATAAAGTGTATGCTCACCCTGAAATAAATGGGGATATGAATGAGTATTTACATGAGACAGTCCTGACCTTGTGTGATGTTTAAAAGAAATACATTTCATTTATACTTTTAAAGTAAATTCATTTTACTTTAAAACTTGATAAATTTGTTCTTCTCCTAATTAGAATGTGTGATTGCATAAATAGAGCAGTGGAACTTCTTAACATTCTGAAATAATGTTTAAAATAAAATTGGGAAACAATCATTTAGATAAACTTTTTATTAATAAAAGTAATAGAAGAAAATATGTGCAAAACATTATCTGCAAATATACATACGAGAGCTGCCATAATCTACAAAATTGGAGGGAATTGGAAATATGCACTTTATTAGGCTAAGATTATCTTTTTGCTTATTTAAGGCATTACATGGAGCAATAGTGATGTGCAAGTACCCATAGCAACCAGTGCAGTTTAGTGAAAAAGATCTGCAAAAGAGACATTTTTAGCTGGTTGCTATGGGTTTATAACTTTAAATTACTTGTTTGATCTTCCCTTTTATTCAGTTATTTATTTTCATAAATAAATGCTGGTTTTCTACATTGTCACAGATATATACATGTTTAAGTTATGTTTTAATGTTTAGGACATATAATGCAGGAGCAAAAAGCATTTTGTATGTCTATATTTTCATCAGTTCAAACGATATTAGTTCACAATGAAACTGTCATTTTAGAATAAAAAAAACTTTTCAAAGTTTGATGGATGACATGCAAGACTGTTTTGCAATAAATTCACATATCTAAATGACAAAGTGCCCTACATGCCATTTAAATATAACAAGGAAGAATATTTTAAACAATCATCATCTCTCGCGATTTTTACCCCTGTCAACATTTTATCGTGAAAATACAATTACCACTAAAAATATTCTTTTAAAATAATCCTACCTCGCTTAAAAAAAATATTATAAAATTATCATTCATAAAAAAAAAAAAAAAAAGTCTTTATATACACATTTTTTGAAGTCTATATAAAAAGGCTATTGATCCTCTGAATAGTAGGATTTGTCTTCATGTTATTCACAGAATGTTTGAAGCTGATGTCGATGAGCTTAAAGCACATGATACACAGGTCTGGAATCTGGGGTCTCTGGGGTACTTGGCAAGGAATCAGCGCTGTTTGATGGAGATAAGGAGATGGAGTCTTGCAGAGGGAGAACACATTGCTCGGTGGAAGCAATGCGTTCCACTATACTAGACAGGCAGTCAAGGCTGGACAGTGCTGTGAGCTTGTTTGAAGAAAAGGCTGCAAATAAATAAAAAAATGTTAGATTTGTTTTTGAATCTATTTTCTGGTTTTTACATAGAAATCACTAGAAGTTGGGGGGAATTACACGTGGTCTTACAACAACTGTTTAACTACAAGTCTCAGTCCACTCTTATTCCAGAACTTTAGTAATGGAGAATATGTGAATAGCAGGACTTGTACTTCTGATTAATAAACATCAACAGTGCATTTGAAATACTTACATGTTGGTAAATCTGAGCAGTAGGTATTATCGTAACCATTATTTCTTCTCCATTGTGGGCTGATGCATTCTGCCTGAAAAAAAAAACACAAGAAAGGGTCCCATAAAACTACTGATTCAAAGAGATGTGTTTTAAAGGTCATTGACTAAAACTGTCTGTGAGCCACATTAGCAGTACTCTGTGTGACACCTTGACTGGGAAAGTTGGAAAATCTCACAAGCTTTTATGACATCAACTGGTGGTAATTCAGAGGTTTCATGAAAAACGAGCCGCATGGCAAAATTGAAATCTCAGAAAAATGTGTAACATGTTAAGCATGAAGAATGGATTGAGGACGGGGGAGGCCACACTAATTTCACTGTAGATCTGTTTCCCAGTGTTGTTCGCAACCTGGAACGTGTACACGAGAGGGTAACAATATACAGTGAGCTTAGATGAGAAAGAATTGGGAATTTTTATGTCAGGTTTTTTGTACTGGCAAACTAAATTCATTCATTTTGCACTGATTCCATATTAAAGCGTACTACAGTATTTCCAAATGAATTAATGAAAGTCATACATGGATTCAATACTCCATTGAATACTATACTTTTTTACGTTACAATAAGCCATGTTGCTTGCAACTAGATATAATTTAATTTGCAAGTTTTACCTTCTGTCTTGCACTAGTAAAATGCAACATGTAATCTGGTTGCTATGGGCAACAGCTCCATGATCATTTCTGTTTACACAGGCCAGTAGCAAACGTTAGTGGCACACAATGCAGACTGATAGGTAGTACAATGTCTTGTCGTACTCACCATGCCTTCTGAGCAGCTGGATGCCGGGCTGTTAGGTTCAGAGCAACTTTGTCCCGGGAGACTGTAGTAACTCTCGACTTGCTCGCTTAGAAGGTCTTGGAGGCTTTCTATGTATTTAATGGCGTTTCTTAAAATCTCTACTTTGGGCAGCCTTTGGTTGGGGTTTGTTGTGGTGCATCTTTTAAGGGTTTCAAATGCCTGATTGACCTTCTTCAGGCGCCTTCTCTCCCTCATTGTTGCTGCCTTCCTTCTGTCCATGGTGGATGACTTTCTTTTGCACGCTTTGCATGCCCACATGAGACAGTGGCCAGCCTGGTGATGACCGGTGGGTGCCCTAACATGCTCCTCTTCATCCGATTCCTGGAAACCTTTCTTAGAAGCACCATAGACAGACATCCCATGCTCAAAGTCATCTGTAAATTCCTCCTCCGGAGAAGGGATGCAGGAGCTGTCATAGAAGAATTCAGATGGGGAAAAATGGCAACCATCTACTATCTCCATTCTCAGTGTTGTGCTGGGGAGGTTAAAAAGATGTGAGCTCAGGTTTAAGCGATCAAGGCTCAGGAAATGGCTTTGGAGGATCTTTGGCTGATTTCCTCAATAATTAGTAAGCCTAGGTTAAGTGCTTCTGTGGTGAAGAACCAGCTTTATATATATCACCTTTAAAGGAGGTTGGTCCACAGAGACTATTAGCCATTAGCATATCCCACATCATCCCCCTACAGGGGCTGTCTAAGTGAGCCCCTCCTTCCCCCAAAGTCTGGTTTCAGTTTAATGGCTTTTTGACACTTTGCTATTTGTTTTAGGTAGTTTTATATGTACAAGGAAACACATCATATGGTTACCTCCGACTTACACAGCAATTGTGCATTTCAAAAATCACCTCCAAAAGGTATTTACTCAAGCCTGTTGGTCAACTAAATTATTTTCTATTATTTTTTTAATGTACTTTTTTCATTATCCTAACTTTTATTTATTTCTAAACCTTAGACTTCATATCAAGCATGGCACTGTATGTAAGTATATGTAAGTATGTAAGTTTTTGAGCACTTGTTGGCATCATTCATAATAATAATAAAAAAGCCTATTTTTTTTACCAAATATTGAGATGGCTCAGAGCTTTTTTTGCAGGTTTTACTGAAAAGAACAGATGTGAAATAATCCTTAGTTGTATTAAGACTAATGTGCCCTTAGCTGCAGCAAAAAACGTAATTTGAATGTGATTATAGATGTTTTTTTCTACATAATCCTGCACTGAACCTGATCCTTTGGTGTCACAACAGTAGCCAGTCCCTGCTTCCTTGTACAGTTCCAGATGGATCCCAGCTGCTCCAAGATTCTCCACCCCTGGTTTTCTCAGCAAGTTCACACAACTCCTTGACAAGTCTCCCAAAAGCTGCAGCACATCACTGGATCTCTTAGGGGTAATTAAAGTGGTAATGAAGCCATTAGCAGGCTTCTGCCAAGGTGCAGCAACACTTGGGTCATACTGAGCTGGCAGACACATTTGGTTCAGGAAGGAGGAAGGTAAAGAGGATGTCAGTAATTCAGTTGGGCACACTTTTCTGGATGTTTTTCCCACCTAGCAAGCTTTAATGTATGCCCATCAACAATGTACTGTAAAACAAATAGTAACTCTGCATAATGGATTTTTTGTGCAAAATGACGTTTTAGGAAGAACTTGGTAAAGTGGATTTGCAAACTTTTGATGTTGAAGATACTTAGTGGTTACTAATACAGTGGCAGGGATCAGAAGTTTAGCTACTTTGTCATCTACAAGTCCTATGTTTTGTATACAATAAATAAACCGGGAACAATGGGCTAACACAT
This sequence comes from Pyxicephalus adspersus, assembly GCF_032062135.1. Classification (NCBI taxonomy): domain Eukaryota; kingdom Metazoa; phylum Chordata; class Amphibia; order Anura; family Pyxicephalidae; genus Pyxicephalus; species Pyxicephalus adspersus. Next base: position 80,404,197 of record NC_092859.1, on the reverse strand, counting down.
GTGTATGCCCTCTTCCTCTTGCTTGTACTTTCACTTGTTTATTGAGAATATTTTATGCTTCTTTTCCTACTTCTGTGTAGAAGCTTTTTTTGTTTTTTGCCTATTTTATTTGTGTTAGGTGTATTCTATGGTAGTAATATGGTTATTTGTTATTTAATTGATCTGTAAAAGGTTCTTTATTTAGATGCATTAGCCTACATGGATATTAAATACAAGGGAGCAACTTGTTAATAGTCCTGGGAAAAGCAGAGTCAATGCATATGCAATATCCTAATAAAAGTTGGTGGAACCAGGAAATCATAGGGTAATACAATTCATCCCCAGTGTATTATAGAGACATCATTGTGTATTATATATTGCAATATTGGATATTATTATTATTCTATTTAATGTACAGCGCTGCGTAATATGTTGGCGCTATATAAATCCTGTTTATTAATAATAATAATAATAATAATAATTCTAAACTTTTTGTACTTTTAATATAGTTTTTATTTATTATTGTAAAACACAACTATATTTTCCTTCCTTGTTTTATTCCGCCTTATTAAAAATTTCCTTGATGTACTTGTTTTTATTCCTACAATACTTTTAGGTTTTCACTATTTGAGAGCTATGGAGTGTAATTTTCAATTACAAATAGAGAATAATGAAAGAGGACAAAATGTATGTTGTTGCCAACAGCAACCTATCAGTTCCACTGTTAATGCTACAAACAAAAGTTAAACATTCTGAATGGTAACTAAATATAACAAATTAATAAATCTTCCCCTTTGAATGGTCATTATTATTTTTGGACTTGGTATAGAGTTTTACTCAATAAAATATCATAACGAAGTGCAATAACTGTGGTATAATAAAGAACACTGTGTTTACAACTGTGATTTCTGTTGATGAAGTTAGCTTTGTTATATAAATACAACTGATTTCACATTTTCAAAATGCTACCCTAATTGTATGCATGAAATAACACATTTCCAAATATAAAATACTAAAATATTGTTTTTATATACTTTTCTATTTTTTTTTCCTCCTACAACATTTACTATAGTCCTGTGGCTGTTCAAGTCCTTTTTTCTAATTTTAATAGCCTAAAAGCAATATTTCTTTTCTAAGTAATAGTACAGGTTATGAGTTGGTATCATGTTTGATGTTCCCAGTGAAGCAGAAAATGTGTGTCTTCTCTGAGTGTCACCAGTTTATGTGTGGAGAGCATCCCTGAGGGATTACACTTTTCTTTTGTAAACTGATCTCCAAACAAATTAAGCACAACTAAAGCAATAGGCAAGTGGAACTAAATGGGGCAAAGGAAAACACCAACTACAAGGTCACTTAATGGGGCAGCAAAGAATCTGCGCCTCTGGGATTTGGGGATTGAAGTGCTGAAAATGGGATCACAGTGCACCCAAACAAGGTCTGGACAAGACTCATGAAGCCTGTCACAAAATGTACTGACGTGCCATCAAAGGCCCGACCCTTAACTAAAGGACACATCTATAATAAATGTATAGAAATAGCTATCAACAGTAAAAAGTTAATTAAACTTCACTTGCTGTATAGTTGAATGAATATTTATTTAATAAATCAATAGACTGAGTATTTACTTTTTACTATTATATTCAGTAAAAACAATTGAGGTATCTGGATACCAGTGTGAATTAATTTGAGCGTATAGGTGTGTTAGTAAATTAGATTTAACCCAATCCATATTATTACCCCACTTTGGTGGAACAAGTGTAAATTCAGTGGAGCGGTGTGAATGTGTGTGTCCATAGCAGGAGGCGTTAGGAGGCTCTGGGCTCTGGGAACCCTGTACACTAAAGCAAACAAATGACTACCTGCTAGAACTGCAGGATGAATGTGTGTGCAGGACAGCTGAAGAAGACATTGCTTTCTGCCTGGACTTTGACTCCCAAGGGAGATCAAAGACATGAATACTTTTAGCAGCTTTGGGAATACAAGAGCCTGCTAGTTCCTGCTACATTGGGAGGAAGCAACACGAACAAGTGTGGGATGAAGGAAAACCTTTACATAACCCTTCTCCGGGCCACGTCTAAAATTTATGCATCTGTGTAAAGTCCGCATGACTATTATGTATGTATTCAGTAAATGGCCGTACATATAAATTGTGGTCATAAACACATAGGTGGCTTTATTGCTTATGGTTATTTAAAAATAATTTGTATTCTAAATAATATAAAAAAAATCATAATCTTTATCTTGATGTCTTAGCTTTGTGTATTAAGCGTTCTTGTGTGTAATATTTTTCATTAACTGTATCTAAAAAAGCATTTTTTTAAAAAAAGCCTGGCTTTATTATCAAGTAAATCCGTGATCTGATACAAGCATGCACCCAGTGAAAAGTTCATATTAATGCAGTAATTTGGTAATTAGATAAACTTAAGTTTTGTTACCAAGTTTTTCAGCATTAGATTAAGGTAATAACATCCTGTAACATCCTATAATGTCAGTCTCTGTATCCCAGCCCAACGCAGTGCAGAAAGGTCTGACTCCAAGCTACTACACAATTGGCAGGATAAGTCAAAGATTTCATTAAGGGCTGACAAACTGCTGCTTTCCACTGCTGATTACAAGGCAGTGCCATTACTAATCTGAGTAATGAAAGTGATTTCTATCCCAGACTACTTTACAATGCTGTGATCTTACCAGTGACATGTATATTTTAACAAATATCAAATTTGAATGTTTTACAAAATAAATATTTTGTATTTCATTCTTTGAATTATAAAGCCCCAATCAATCATTATATATATATTTATATTCATACAAATATTATTGGTAAATAGTTATCCTTATTATCCCAATTTTTTTCACCTTCTCAGACTGAATAAGTAAAGTCATAAATATACATTTATCAAATTCACTTCTGATCAGTTCATTATAATTCCTTAGTTTTAAGCTTCAGAAATCACACAAATGCCATCAATATATGGTATACTAGCAGAAAGATCTATAGGTGAATCAGCCCTATTCTTCTTTTGCTCACATTTTTACTAGTCAAACCTAGTGAATGATGACTCATAGGTACCGGTTAGATATAATCTTTTTTATTCTGATCCAACTAAACTGATATTTTGGCTGCTGTGGTTTATCAGATGTCACTGTGGTTTAAATGAAGCTCTGTGCATATAATGCATTTTATTTATTAACGGAGTGGAGCAAATAAATTTTTACAAAATAAATGTTCACAAGACAAAATTAATCACTTAGATTAGTAAATGAAGGGATGAAGATATGTTTTTAAATATCTAAATGAGGAAGGAAAATTCAAAAATAGGATCTTAGCTTGCATTTTTTCGGATGAAATTACAGTTTCACCTTTCACTAAACTAAGTTCTGTAATATTGTAGTAAATTAAATGTTTAATAAAGAAACAAATTTATTTACCATTTTGAGACAATTTAGTAAACATGCCAATGACACAAAAATTATATTGGATGTGTAAGATGATTTAGTATGTTTCCTGTAGTTTCTGGTGAAGGTTTAACCAGCTCCTGGAACAATCATACCAATAACCCCGTAGCGTTTCTGAAATAATACCAAATAAGTGTATACTTTGTGTAGCAGTACCAAGCAACCTATTGAATCCCTGGACCCAGTAAGATTTAAATCTAGACAAAAACTAATCGGACTGCCTATGGTGTGTTGATTGGTGCACGTTCAGTGCCTGATTGAGCAAAGGGCGGACCTTCAGCCACCAATCCCCAGAGATCTTCTTATGGACAATCATTTCCCCTATACTAGTTATGTCCCAACTGAAAACATCTACTGCTTTTATAAATCCAGAGATCACATTACCAATCTAGTTTATATTATACTATTCATTTTGAACATAATGCGCAGTTACATTTTTTTTTCTTGTATCTAGATGTCCTGCTTTCACAATATATTGTAGAATTATTATGTGACAATTTGAGTATTTATTATCTGATAAGAGCGACTTTAATGTTTGTCATACATATATGATCACATTATCTTCTTTGCACCGATTTGCTTGTACTTGAATTGATTCCGTGTTATTTAAGAAAGGAAAATAAACCCAGTGACCAATGCAGCGTTAGAATGCAGATAAGGGGCTCTT
>NC_092859.1:80371125-80399530 GCF_032062135.1 Pyxicephalus adspersus | reverse complement strand
TTAAAGATCATTAAGGATGTGTAAAGGCGAGAAGAAAATCACTTCTACTGATTAACATAGTTCACCTAGACTTTCACGTTGTTGTCAGTACTTCCACCAGGGGGCACTATTTTTTGTAAAACACAGCTTGGTCCATTTATTGGGACTTTTTGGTCTTGTGAATAATGAAGGCTATACACAGGCAGATCTTATTCTCCAGTGGAAAGCACCAGAATTTATTGTCACCAGACTTTTTTGATTTTAAAGTAGATCTAATCTCTAATTAATAATTTCTCATTTAGCTTTATATTTCTGATCTCAATTTTTTCCTAATAATAATAATAATAATAATATCTATATATTGTGTTTCTGCTTTTAAGTTAACCAAGACTACAAGCAACTGTGTCAACACAAATTGCACAGGCATTTTCCATGGTTGACATTAAGCCGGTCCAGAGCATTTTTGTGCAGTTGATGATGAAACGGGGCACCTAGATCGGAAGTTTCTAAATAAGGCTAGAGAAGAATAAATGCAAATAAAAATTTTTAAAATATGATACGCTGACCTTTAACAAATTAAATGTCCTGCTAGTGTTTAGATCTTTTCTAGAGGGAGGTTCTTCATACCTTCACATCTTGTTTCTTTTGGGGTGTAGGATCAGATTTTATTATGAGTATTAAGCAATATTTATATAGCGCCAACATATTACACAGAGCTGTACATTAAATAGGTTTTATCCTGTGCTTCTATATATCCTGCTACAACAAAAGATTTGTTGTAATCAACCCATTGTCAGCATAACCTGGCATTCTAATCATTGAAATTTTTTAAATATGGAACTTCATAGACTTGTGTCTTTTTCCAGCCTGAATAACAATGTAATTTATGTAACTATGTAACAAAATTTGATTAATAAATAAAAATATGTAATATAATATGATATCAATAACAGTATTAAAGACATATCACTATGGTAGGGACATTAGATTGTGAGCTCCTTTGTAAGACAGCTAGTGACCTGACTATGGACTTTGTACAGCACTGCTTAATATGATGGCGCTATATAAATACTGTGTAATAATATTAATAAGATTAATAATGGCATTAATGTGCTGTATTATATTTCTAGTATACTGGTCAGACATGCAGATCAGGGAAGTCAGCATTAGAGCATTAGGTCAAAGTTCCTGCTCTACATACTTGTTCTTGGTCAGTGGCTGGTAATATTCCTGACAACACTCAATCAGCATAACTGCCAGGAAAATGGTATTTTTAGATGGAGAGTTTGGCAACATCAGGCTCTATAATGCCTGTGTACAGAATTTATTTACTTATATTTACCCCCCTCCCCCCTTTTTTTTAGCATGATTTTTATTTGATGCACACGTGTTACAAATACACTTTTAAGGCCAAACATTGACATAAAGCCCCCAAAGCATTATACTTTTGTGACATCAGAGGCCCTGTAAAACACAGTGGTGGCAGTTGCAGTATTTTATATCACATATTATTTGTATTGGTGTTTATTAAACCTCATTTTAATACATTAAGCATAGTTTTATGAACTAAAATAGTTTTAAAAATATTTAATAACATAAGCATAGTATAATTGTGAACAAAATGTTTGTGTAAGTGATAGATTGTGAAGTATGAATGTCGAGTATAAAAAGTGCAAACATTCCCTATAAAATATATTTACTTAACTTCATGACTATGACAAGTGGACCACGTATAAGGATGATCCAGCAGTTTTACAACCCTTGCCAGAAATACCAGAACCTACCTGTTAAATATAAAGCAATTGCAAACTTGTTATAACCCTTACAATGCCATAGTGCAGGCATAGTGCATTGGCAAAGAATGGGTTACCATGACCAGAAACATTGGGCTGCTTTTACTTGATTTATTCTTAGCTTGGGTAAGCAATGGTTGGACTGGTAAAAAAAAACCTTGTATTGAGAAATGTGGTGGCTTCCTTTGTTGAAATACTAGTCACTTGACTCTCTTTGGTTGCAAGTCTGTTAGAGCCACTCACCTGGAACAAGCATTAAGTAAATTTAGATTGAAGACAGACATATTCCATGGTGGCTGAATTAGAAAACGCTAATGCCATGCATGACAGCCAAGCTGGTAACATTTTTTATTAGCAATCATGGCACCAATATTTTCCTGGGGCAGAAAGCAGTGAATAGATATATAAGCTCTGCTCTGAATCAGCCCCAAGTATTTTCCAATCAGTGTTTTACTATAGCATAAGAAGATTCAAAGTTAAAAATTCCCTTTAAAACAAAATCTGATTACTTATGGTACCCGAGGGTGAAAAGAATTCAATAGAAGTCTGAACTGCAATATCTTTACAATGATATTGTTCTATTAAAATTATTATGGAACCCGCACTACAGCAGATGGATAGGGGTCTGTTCACATTCACGGCTGTTTTAGAATGCAGAATGCCAATAATTGGTGTTTTACTGCAGAAGCTGGACAATGGAGAGAACCTATCCAAGGCTAAAATTAATACACAAATCACACACAATTATAAAGCAATACTTTTAGTTTTACTAATGGTTACATTTAATTTGAAAAACAAATACAATTATTTAAACAGAAATATGTTATGTGACAAAATGAGAAAAATATGTGTTGACTCTAAACAGAAAGACTTAGCTCACGGCTGAATCCTTCAGTAACTTAATCTTCCCGTGTTTGCATATTTGGAAGCTCACTCATGTTGTAAATGAGCAGCGTTTGCTCCTGACCACAAAATGTGCTAATCATCTGATACACTTACAGGAATATTTCAGAAAATCGCCATGTTTAGCTGCAATACTTCTAAACAGACCAAACAACATTTGTCCTCATTGATCAGCAAACTGTAAACACAATCTGTAGATTTGTAGATCTTTAGATGCAATTTCTATTATTCTATGGAATATATATATATATATATATACTTTTCTATATTTACATACACATCTATTTGTATATTTAACATGAAGTGTATTTGCTTTTCTGATCCACTAGGCAATACAAGCAGGGGAATTTTGTGATATGTAAATAAGAATATAAAACTGTGCCTTTGCACTATGCAAAGTTAGGAATGAATTTGTGCTGAATGTGAAGGAAATATTTCTTTTTCTCCAGAATAGTTTAAAACCTAGATCTTTGCTTTCAAAATGGAGATAGTATATTATTTTTTACCTTTTATATTTATTTAGGGGAACATTGTGAGATATATTTATTGAGGCAGCACAGAAAGCACTGATCATCTGTTCAGTGCAGTAACCAATCATTTTGTCTGTTTCCAGTTACAGCAATGAAAAATGTTTTCTGATTGGGTGCCAAGGGTTCCTGCATTTTGCACAATGCATATTGCCTTAATAAGTAAGGAAGTCCACCTTTATTATTTTTTTAAAAGCGTCCGACTAAGGACACAATTGATTCTTCAAGCTGGCTGACGTGCAGATTCTTTCATATGGGGTTACTGTTGTCGACCAGTTCTTGAATAGTGCATGGAAGCTTCGGTTCTTCGGTTGATATACTGTCCACTATAGAAGAGAGACACTGGAGACTGCTGGAAGCTGAGGACTCATGAACAGATCCTTCTGAAAAACAAATATCAATGACTGATGCTACAACTGAGATTCCTTACAGCTAATTGAGCTTGTGACAAATAAATGTATAAATCTATAGCATGCTAGTGCTTTGCAACAGAAAAAGCTAAAGATTTCAAATTCAACCTTAGCAGATTCTGGAACCACTTTACCCCACCCGGTGAGCTACTTCAGCCCCTGAAGGCCTATGATAAAATAATAAAAATTAGTATTACTATTTTTTTTAAATATTAAGTATAAAAACATACCTTTTCCAGATGTCGTTAGGCTTGTAGCATGGCACACAAGATCCTCTATATCTATCCTTCTCTATGGTGTTCTCTGATGGCAGGTGGTCCACAGTGATAATTTGTTGCCACTTTGATGCTCCCTGAAGGTGGGGGGTCCATAATTCCCTGCTCTCTTGGAAGGTGCAGAGTCTTCTGGGTTGAATGATCCATGGCTCCATTAAATCCAGAAGAGAAAGTACATCTGGTGGCAACTGACTATTCTATTCATCCTTTCTCAACCAGGGTTCTGTGGAACCCAAAGATTGCCGGGGGTTTATTAAGCAATAAATATTTCCACGTATAACTAAACAATGATGCCAGTGTACTATCTGTATGGAGGCATTTTTCCCAATGACCACCAACTGATCACCATTGTATTGGGGCTCTTCTTTAACTAGCCATCATTGTAAAGGGTCCTTTGTCCTACTAACCACCATTGTATTGGGTCCATTTTCATAACGATTACCAATGTAAAGGGTTCATGAATTTCATTTGGCCTTTTTTATAATTTATGTTATTTTTCTATTATAATTATTATTTGTATAGTTGAAAGAATTTCTAGGTCTAAAAAACATGCAATAAGCTGCATTTGCATTTTATTTCCTACCGTTAATATTAAATACAATTATAGAAAATAAACATGGGTTGCCTTAGACTTTCAAGGGTTCCTCAGTGTTAAAAAGAATGAGAAAGGATGCTATACATCAACACAGAATAACACCATAAAGAATATTGGATTTACCTTCTTTAAGGTTGACGCCTGAGATTGCGGAATGATTTGGAATTTTATGCCAGTCACTGTGGCAGCTACTTAAGAAATCTTCTCTCTGGATCTAATACAATTATACAAAAAAAAAGAAAAAACAAGCATTATGATAAATATACTGGCACTTCAGTTTTTAATGTCACAATAAAATTTGTCAGTTATAATGTTATAATAGTCAGTTATAATGCTACCTAAACATAAAATAATCTTTGATCTAGAAAAATACAGGTTTCTCAATTTTGTGAGTTACAAAGCATCATAGAGCCATGGAGTTCTTTTCTTGACTGTTTATTATATTTTATAGTTTCAGTTTATTGTTTTTTTTTCAGATGACAGATTTTTTTCTGAACACAGATTTGTACAGAAATCAAAGATTATGTATTGATTATGTACTCAAATCTTGGCTCTCATTTGTAAATGTTACTAGCTCTGATAAAATTCTACCTGAATGATTTTCATGCTTGAAAAGTAATATAAAAAAAGAGAATAATCTGAAATATTCCTTTACAGGTATGCAATGTAATTCCTTATAAATTTCAAGCACAACCCTGTTAAAATCAGTTTTAGGTTTTTATTAATTTTACATATGATAGTTTGTTTTTAATCATATATGTATCACATAAACCTAATTATTTGTCCTGTTTCTTATAGCTTGCCCACAGCATTGCATTACTACATTTGACTGATCTCTTTATGTTTCTAAATAAAAGTGTTATATATATATATATATATATATATGTAACACTTAATATATATTGGGCCTTAACCGTGAAAAGGAGATTTTTTACTGCAGAATATATTCTGTTTACTGATCTCAAGGAGACTGTTATGGTCTGGCTGTGGGACACTCCATGCACTGTTCTTTGGCTATTTGTGCTACAATTGACAGGCTTGACATAAGTTTTCAAGACAGCTGCAGCAACACTTAAATTCTTGGCTGAAAAACGGCTGAGCATTAACATGCTCTTCTCTTTCATGGTACAATATTACATTTTATTTGTAAGCATTTCAGTTTTTAGAATGGGGCTGTATTTTTTCCTTTTTAGTTGTTTTTTTATTAACTGAAATTGGTGTGACAGGATTGTTCTAGATTTATTGGAGATTCTGTGGTTGCTTTTATTTTTCTTTTTAATTTATTATTTTATGTTTTTTTAGTTTTTGTTCTAGAATATTCTGTAAATGGTGTTTTTACTGGACTACATTTGACCTGCTTACTTTTTTAATGTACCAACCAAGAAGTTTAAGAATTTCAGTTAAAATCTAATATGTAGTTCAATAAAATTTATTAGACTATTTTGCAGCTGATTCATTCAAATATTTTGTAATCAGGGTTACATTCCTTTCATAAATATTAGAAAATAAATATTAAGGGTTAAAAAATGCTCAGGTATGGTTGCAGTTATGCAGCTAAATGTGAAGCAGTTCAGTGAATACAGTTCGTTACAGAGTTCATTTTAATTTAAGAACATGGTATTTTTAATATTATAATGTATTTATAAAATGCCAACATATTATGCAGCGCTGTACATAGTTCATAGTCATATCATTATCTGTGTCTCAGAAGGGTTTAAAATCTAAATTATCTAAAGTAGTCATGTGCCAATAACACAGTCCAAGGCATTTTTTTAGGGCAAGCCCTTTAACCTAACTGCATGTTTTTAGGATGTGGGAGGAAAATGGATTGCTCATAGGAAACTCACACAATCACGGAGAACATGCAGATAGTGTTATGGCCATGATTCAAACCTATTGTTGCCTATGATGTAGACTATGCCTCCATGGTTTCCATGTTTATTCTATTCATCATAATAAGGTGGCTTCTATGTTTAAATTATTTCTGAATTTCAGTTTTATAGTTTAAATGTCATTAAAACTACTTCATAGCTATGAGCAATGTGGACAGTAAACACACGGGATTGCTTACACTGACATCCTTGGGGTTATATGGAAAAGGCTCATCGTCTTTTTGAGGCTTGTCCTGTTGATCCAAATTGTGGAGGAGATCCTGAAGTCTTTCTATATAATTTATTGCACTGCGTAGGATTTCAACTTTGGGGAGTCGCTGGTTTGGATTGGAAACTGTCCTTCTTTTCAGAGCCTCAAATGCTTCATTGATTTTCTTTAATCTTCTTCTTTCCCTTAAAGTAGCTGCCTTCCTTCTGTCTGTTGGAGCTGATTTCCGCTTGCATGTCTTACAAGCCCAAATCAGACATTGCCCAGGACAGTGGGGTTGTAGGCCAGGTGGGGCTAATACATGTTCCTCTCCACTGCTGTCACTTCCAGCGTCTCCAGGTATCTGATCCTGACAGGGGGACAACGTGCCATCACTACCTGTATACAATGGAGAGCCATCTGTCAGTTCCAGTTGTTGTAGAGTTCCATTATCTCCTTCAAAATAAAAGAAATAGGAATTGGTTTCAAAAAGGTCCATCATTATGCTTTGCCCTTGATTACTGAGGCTGGCTGGTTAAAAAAGTGTGCTTAAAACAGCACAGCCCTAAGGAATTTAATTAGTACAGTGACATAAGTCTCAGTCTTTATTTAGCTACTGAAACTCTATCCAACTTTTATCTGTCGCAGTGCATCACCCTCCAAAACTGATTCCAAGAGTCTCCTGTGTGTAGCCCTTTCAGCTGTAACAGCTATGGATTTAAAATTCCCGTTCAAGGTTACCCAGGAAGCAGATGGAAATGGCTACATTCAGGGATTATATTAACTTGCTAAAAAGAATCAGTCTGCGGGGGCTTTTATCTAGCTAATTGAGACAAAAAGATGATGAAATGTGTTTTATCTTATATATCTTTACTAATTCCCATGAATGATTGGTGAACCTAGACAACTAAATGAGTACCACTGGGAGAACATGGTAGAGGTTGAGACTAGTGTTGGTGTTCAAATTTGGGTTGTCCTTATATTCGACATTTATTCGGATAGACCCGAATTCGGATAGACCCGACCCGAAAAACATGGGATTCGACTTTGCAAACACGTGTGTAAAAAGTTGTGAAAAAAAATAGAGGCTTTAATGTTTAAGTAATTTTATGATAGTGTGTGATTTGTGTAACTAGCTTTTATTTTTTTACAGGTTATCCCACAATGACAGGATGATTCCCTTCTGTCAGTGTGGGATCCCAGGGCACTAGAGGTTAAATGAGGACAAGTCTCCCCATTCATCACCTCTAGTGCTCTGTGATTGGCTGAGGAAAGGTAAACCAACAGGATTTTCCTTTTCCCAGCCAATCACAGAGCACTAGAGGGGAATGAGCACTAGAACACTAGAGGTGAATGGGGAGACTTGTCCCCATTTAGCTTCTAGTGCCCAGGGATCCCATGGGACTCCTGTGTTCTTGGATAGAGAATCTCTATCCAAGAACACATACTATAATCAGGGGAGCGGAGCTGTCGAATTTTCCCCCCAATGACTTTAATGGTGTTTGAATTTGACGTTCGATCACCTGAACAATATCACCCTATTCGATCGAATAGCTGTCGATTTGAATAGTGAGATATTCGACCAACACTGGCTGAGACCTGGAAGTCCTAATTCTTGCCTACATGAAAGAAAAGGATTATTTGACATATTATTTTATAGATTTAGATTGGATATTCATTGTATACCACTTTAAGTGTTTTGTTAGAGTTTAGTGTGCGTCTGAAAGATAGTTCTTTGTGGTAAATTCTACTACTGATAATCCTCAGTGTCACTTTTGTAAAATACTGCAAGTGGCACTCAAGATACATCTAGCAGCCATCAAATTCTCAAAAAACATCAATATCTGAGCATACCAGAAAGAAAAATTATATCTTCTTAACCAGGGAAGTGCTGTCAGGGTGTTAGGTAGAGTCAGAAGTTCAAATGAAGAAGCCTTAAAACAGAAATTAAACACATTTTAAAATTATATAAAATGATAAATGATTCAGAAGCTCATTAAAGGTGATAATTATATTAATTATCTGAATCCTGAGACATGATCATGCAACACCTGAATTCTTGTCAACCTTAAATGCAGCGAAAATCTATTTTATTTTATTTTTTAGAAAATGTTTCAATTTGTATATTTTTGTTTGTAGTGATACTGCTTTCATCATCAAGTTCATACAATGGGGATTTTTATTGCTGCCCCATAGGGAGAACTCCCAACATCCTGTGTGCAGTGGGACAAAAACTGAGAGAAAGTTTTTAAGCAATTAAAATACATCATTTTAGAAGGGCAGGAATTGGTTTGTAGATGTTTGGGCCCTATTGTGGGGAATCTTCCTATCACTAGTGTAGTCACAGGGTTAGTAAAAAAAAGGGAAAATGTCCTCTATTGGAAACAGCTCAAAGGTTCAAGCACCCTACCCAATACTAAAAAATTGAGATTTGTATTCTTTGTTAAGCCAAATATTTTTTGTAGTTTTGGCTGAAAGTTTTAAAGAACCAAAATTCCTGTTTTTACTGGTATCTGGGCCTTTATTAGAGAGATCTCCCAAAACTTCCTGTCCTGCTGTCATAAGTGTAAGGGAAAATTTCCAAAAGCAACACAGACAGGATAAAGAAGCTAAAGGAATTTCTATTGCTGTCTATGGCCATGTTGCATTTGTTCACAATACCTGCCTGGTAATACTGACGTCAGTGGAAAAGGAAGTAAGGGGTGATCTTTATTGGAGCCCCATAGATCAGCAAAAAGTTTTTTGTATTAGTCGGTAAATTGTAATTTCTGGAAATGTTTTTTTGTACATCTATGTGACCTGCATCTATGTACATCTATGTGATCTGGCCTCAAATATTTACTTTGTGTATTTCTCTGCAGCTTTGGTAATTACTGTTTTTTTGGGAATGAAATCACTACTTCTGAATTTGTAAAAAACATGGTGCTTATAGTTTGTTGTTTTATAGTCACAATAGCACGCAGCATAATCTGGAAAGTGATTTCAGTCTAAATGACCGCACATCCTGTAGCTAAAGTTGCCAGTTGGCAAGTCATACAGTTCCTTGAAGATTACCTCACAACATAAAATTTACACTCTGACCATGGCCTAGTATCCATTTTCAGAAGCATTAGAAAAATCCTTTTTTTCCTTTTTTTTTTTTTTACAGCTAAGATTTTTAAAATGTGTGTTGAAAATGCCATGTGTAATCTGTAGAAAATATGCCTTACAGTATTTTAAATGAAAATAATACCTATTCTACTGTAGCCATTTAGATTTTAGACTTGACTTAAATTTCTTCTAAGTTTGATTTCATATGGAAATATGCATCGTTCTAACATCTATGACTACGTTGGCCTATATACTGTATATACCTATTTCTGTATACCACTGTGCTAATTTGTTTCTAATATTAAATATTAAAAATATTCACTTTTTTTTACAGGAAAGCAAATTTATTTGGATAAAGTAATGAACAACTACTGAACAACTATATGCAGAGTTCCTGAAATAAAAGGTTTATTTGAATTAAATTCATTTTCTGTGGCCGGTGAAGTTCACCAACATAAGTAATCCTATTGAATTAGGAATTGGAGCTGCTGTTATAAACCAATATTACAGGAAAGATACAGGAAACAAAACATTATTAACTAGTACTGAAAAAGCCTTGTAGTTAAATATTTCAAAAACAAAAGATTACAATAATATTTCTGAATATAATTTCCATATATTGATGTCAAGGCTCTCCCAACACCCTGACATATTTAGTGTCCAATCTTCCTTGTGTTAGGATGATTGACAAACAATATGGTGAAGCACAACAGTAGGCAAAGAGACATTTGTGAAATCTGGCATCGCCAACATTCACTAGCATACATCAGAGCTGACAATATCTAAACCTGAACAGTTAGACCTGTAGAAAACTGCTCCTAGTGATCTATGGACTCATGAACTTTTGTTGCAAACAAGTTTATTTCCAGCAACACTAGATCAACTTATCACTACAAATAGTGCTGGTTATTCTTTAAAAAGTGTATAGAGAGTAAAAAGTGTAAAGAGAATATGGGCAGGAGGCTCCCTACTGCATCCTCCCTGTTAGAAAAAAACAGAGTTCATTCCTGTTGTTCATTTAATGATTCAGCACTGCAGAACACTGAATAATGTTGGGGGACAGCTGCACTGATGCCACATTTTCACCAGAAGCAATCACACACAATTGCCTCGGGCTAAACAAAACTAGCATCTCTACACGGTTTAATTGTCAAACATAAACATAAAATAATATAATAATACTTTTTCTACAGGAACTCAACATCCTGTCCATTTCCTCATCAGTGGCTCATTTGCCAAAACAAAAACATAAATATCAAATATGTGGATGATAGGCATAATCAAGTTCACTTGAAAATGATCTTTTTATCTCCAAATATGAGTTCCAATTCTCATCATTAGATAATAAAAAAAATTACATTTAATTTAAAATACAGTGACATCAATTTACAATAATAAAACAATCTAGTGCACAGTGTACAATATTGTTTCTGCAGTCTGTTATAAATGATAACCCATGAGTCAATGAGCCTCATTTAATAAAACTCTTACCTCTCTTAAGATTATCATGGCAGGACCTGGGTGATCCAGCAAACCTAGAATGGATCTGGCCTGGGATTGAAAATATTTGCCAAATAATGGCAAATCATTTTTAAGAAATCCATTCCAGGTTTGCTTGATGACTCAGTTTCTCCTTTAGTCTATCTACTCCGGTCTTGGAGAACTTTAATAATTAATGCCCAATGGATTTTGCGGACAGTAACTCCTTTTTCAGGACAGTGCATCCACATTTGCATAAACAGTTGCTACAGTACAGCAAGTATCATCATCAAGAACAGGTAAAATATTCTGCCCCTGAAAATGGATAGCTGATAAGCTTTTCTGGACAAGCCAGTGAAGATAAGAGGGCAACCAAAATGTGGTGGGGAGCACAGCAGTCCAAATAGTTTATTCTGGTTTTCCGTTTATTTCCACTCATCACCCTGACTTGGACTGAAAGGTTCCAGCAAGTATATTCTAGATGCACTTAAATGTACCATCAGATTACCAAGGGAATGCAAAAAAGGCAAATGCTGTTTTCTACATTCCTTAATTCATGCCTAATGATTAATAGATTTGAGATACTACTGATATATTTGTTGAACTATTGAACCGAAACTGATACTGTTTCCTACAGTTTGTAAAGGGGAAATCAAATATAGTGTTTACTAACATCAGATTTGTTAATAGAGTAATATTGCAAAAATATATGCTTTCTGCTAATGCAGAAATATCAAGTTCAATTTGTTTGAGATATCTTCATGAATAGTGGTCATGGTACAACTGTAAGTCAATATGTGCTTTATAAATTGTACAAGACAGCCTCATGTCGTGCTTAGCCAGTGTGAGAGAGATGCATCTTTCCTACAAAAACAGACATCTTCTATCCTTTATGATGAATTGTGTATTCATTGCAGTTCTCTGGTTTCCACATTGCTGGTGTTTATGACGTATAGGTTTAAGTGCTGTAACCCAAGTGTCAAGAACTGTATTGACAAATGGTCACCACTGCACAAACACATTTACTATTTTGGTTGTTTTTTAAAGACTCTTCAAGCCATCAAAACAAAACAGCCCATTGTGTTATATCATGTAAACTGCATTTATGGGCTCAGTGGACAGCAGTCATATACATTTGCACTAACATACAGGATCCTACAGTTACGAATATCTTAATTCTACAACTAGTTTTATGTTTTTTTTTTCATGTTTAATAATTTTATTGGAATTAACCTACGATAAACCCAATTAAAGTTAATTTGAAAATAAGAACAGCGAAGTAGCTAATTGTATTAGAGACCCTTGAGTGAAAATTGTTCCTTTGGTGTTGAGATGCGAGACAAGTGGTACATTGGCTTCTAGCATGGATAACACTGTTAATTTTGGTGTAATTTTTGTTACAAGAAATCCTTTATACATTGGTTTTTAATACTAATCTTTGCCTAAACAATCAACCATACCCCTCCCAACACCAGTCCACACCTCTTAAAACTCAACAAACTAAAAATAATGCTTCCAACGCAGTTTTAAATGAAAAAGTCCACCTCCATGTACCCCTTCCCCCTGGTAGTGAATTCTAGTGACTTGTGATTTTTTTTTTTGAACAAAACCTTACCTTGGATAGGAAAATATTTTGCC
This sequence comes from Pyxicephalus adspersus, assembly GCF_032062135.1. Classification (NCBI taxonomy): domain Eukaryota; kingdom Metazoa; phylum Chordata; class Amphibia; order Anura; family Pyxicephalidae; genus Pyxicephalus; species Pyxicephalus adspersus. The sequence goes on along the minus strand of NC_092859.1, from coordinate 80,386,762 downwards.
CAATACAAAGAAGATGCAATAAACTTCCATATGTTGTATAAACATAAATATTAAATGACAGATTTTGGATGAACTAGTCTCCCAACAGGGTGGAAAGTTATTGATGTTAGAAGAATATTAATGATAAATGTTATCAGAATGTACATTTACCCAGGTTGGGGGTTTTGGAAGTTAATGTGACATCTGTGTAAATTCAGCACTACCGGTATGTCATAACACACAAACAAATTTGATTTTCAGAAATATCACACATATCTTAAATAGCATCCATTTTAAACACTTGTCCAATTTAAGAATAGTTTATAAAGTTTTTTTGCCTTCCTCCTCATCATCTATGCATATATGGTTTTATCTGGAATATTCTGGTTTCTAGTATATTTCCCTAATGGTTGAACTGGATGGACTATGTTTGCAAAGTTTGTATCTTCATTTAATCAGACAATAGATTGTTAGCATTTGGCTATTCTCAGTTTCATGAAACCTGTAAGACATGACAGGTGTGCTTTGACTTGTTTGCTACCTCTATTAACTTGTCCAGACATGTGGAAGACAGGGGCCCATATGTTTGTGTCATTTATTCAAACTGTAGCTTACAAATGGGTTTACAACATGATTATACTGTGTGTGCACCCTGTCAATCCAATAATAGGAAACTAGGAAATGGCTTAGGATCTACTGGCCAGTTTTATTAGGTATACTAATAAAACCCTCAGCAATTAATTCTGCAGTGAAGCAACTGATGGACCAATTAGTTTCCTGAGGTTTTAGCTACATAGTAAAATGTAAAAGTGATCAGTAAATCCATGTGTGTACAGATCCTTTATTCTAAAATATATTCTGTTTTAATAAAATAAAAATTCTAATATAATTCTTGGGGGTAAAATTTCATGTATTTTTTTTTAAAAAAAAACACCTAATCTTAGTGATCTGCTATAATGAGTAAACTTAAAGTTTGAAATAGATATACTGAAGCAGCTTTCTATCAAATTATTTTTTGTGTTCAACTTTAAATGCCAGACAGTATACTAGGTAAGCATTCATTACCCAATGTAAGACACGAACCTTATAGTATTGTGATCATATATGTACATTGGATCATTATATGTCTACTTTTTTGGATGCCAAATCATAGAAGCGTGATTACCTAAATGGATTGTATGTCATTTGTATGGATTTGAAATATCTGGGTCCATGATCACAAAATGTATACTGAAAAAAAATGTTCCCCTGAAAATGTTGCGTATAAATTTGTCCTGTAGTAAGGTTTTTTCGTTGATTTGCAAACCTCACACTATTTGACTTCATTATATGTTATATCTCGCACACTAATAGGTGTTGTTTCATTATACCATAACATTTTCCTGTGTGCAGTTTACCAGATTACCTGGTTTTCCGAGGGATTCTTTCATCATCACATTTCAATTGATTCCTTGCATTATTATTCAAAAAAACAGTTTTTCATTAGTAATATTTGTTAAAGCTTAACCTGCCTAATTTTTTCCCCCAATTCCTACTCCCTCCTTACTTTGATATATGTTATTGTATAGAGGATGGCTTCTTCAGCTTTAATTAGCCATTCTGCTTCAGGGAAAGATGTGACAATGCACCACAGTGCAATTGCTTTTTTTTACTCACAGTAGTATGCTCATTATTATTTGCAAGAACTATCTATTTTAATCAAAGGTTTTGTAATATTCAATGAATGGACACAACAAAACAAACTTCCTTTGGACATTGTTTGGAAGATGAGGAATACAATAATTTGTGTTCTAACTGGGGAAGCACATGAAGGAAGTGAATTTGGATTAGCATGTCTTTGGCAGATGTAACTAAATTTGGTAGCATGCCTAATGCCTAATCCTAGCTGTCCTTCAGCAGCAAAGGTCTGTCATCTCTCCTTCTCTGCCGATGTCTACGTTATCATCACTTGCCCTTTTATATATTGACGATAAGTACAATTGTAAAACTACACTAAATTATGGTAAAAGCTAATATCTTTTAAATATGTACATGAACAGCAGGCTTCTACATTCGTGTTGTATCCCTATAGTTATCTAGTTATTTTGTAATTAAATGTTGAGTTGTGTTTGATATTGAACCTGTAATCGACTTGAAAGCTTGCATGTTTGCCCAGTCTTTGAAGCCAGAGAAATATGAATTGGTTGACACTCAACCAACTATATATATATATATATATATATATATATATATATATAAATACTGTGTACATATACTACATTTAAATACAGCTTGGATAAACAGTTGAAATAAGTTTGCCATAAATACCACATGGCTAAATAGCAGCTTAGGTGCACTAAAACTTTGGCCCTAATTTTTTAATGCTCTTTAAGACTGAAGGATATACACTATCTTGGGACAATCTTTGTGATCTAGCAAACTTGAAATTGATTTGGTCCATAACTGAAAACGTTTGCCAACTAATACCAAATTATTTATATAAAACCTATTTTAGGTTTGCTGGATCACCCAGGTTCTTCTATAGTCTATCTTTGCCAATCATGAGAGATTTAATAAATCAGTCCCTTTGTTTTCAATAATACAAATGGTGAGTTTTACTGAACTGAAACATATAATTACTTGTGTTTGTTATTTGTGTATTTGACTTTACAAGCTTACTTTTTTTTAAATAGGGCATCAATATGATTTTAGAGTTCTTCTACTGAGGCTAACATTTTTCCATTCTTACAGGCTTGTGCCCCCATGCTTTGGGGTGCTTAACATTCATAAAGTGTTCAAATAACTGTAGCAAGAGGAATTTTGGGGGCTGCTGGCCTTCAATCAATGTGATCAATGTACATCCTTGTTGTGAGTGTTATTCTGCATATTTTACAGATGACTTAATTGAAAAGGTGTTTTTTTATTACCAAAAATACCACTGTATTATTTCTATATGCACATGAATATATATAAATATATATATATATATATATATATATATATATATATTAGTTAATGGGGCTAAAAGTTTTTTACTACTATACAACTAGAAAAACAAGTTTCCCTTATCCTGTCTTTAGTAAAATGAGAAACTTTCCTTTTAAATGTAAATCTTTTCTAGCGAGCAGTTTAATGCAGACATGCATGACGTCTTGAAGGATTTAGTTAAGAACGGCATTAGGTTATTTTTTTTCTACAGACAATTGCTTTATTAATTTAGTGTATTGGAGTTTTCTCCAGCACTGGTATGAATTATCTTGGAATTGACACCAACTGTCCACACTGACACTTGTTCATTATATTCTTCTCAATGGAACAAATTCTCTGTCTTTCAGCTGTTCTAGCAATTTACTGTAGTAAGAAGTCTCCTTGTAGGGCTCTTTGTTGAACACGCTTCTAGGGTTTAGAAACCATGGCATACGGGTGCCTGAACTATTTCACAGATCCATTGTACAGTTTGCCACTTGTTCTACTGCACACTTACACAAAGGGAAACTATGTTTTAGCCCCTCTTAAAAGCCAGAGAACTCTAATCAATTGGTTCTGTAGATTAAGCAATAAAGTCATGCTGATGGCAGACCATGCCAGGCGTACTTCTGAAACTTGCACACGCAACCTTCCCAATCTCTATAATAAAATTACTTAGAACTTTATGTAATGTGTTATTGGAATAAAACTTTGTAATGTTGTATTTTTTATAAATAAACCATTAGTAACTTGTAGCACTTACTGAGAATATATGTATACTGGGGTAAAATGGTAGACAAAACAAATTAAAATCCTCAGGACTGGAGTTCATCCATAAATATTAGTAGAGCAGAAATGCATACTGTATCCAGAAACAGTCAATATGTATTTTAGTGTTAATACATCCTTCTTTTGTAATAATAAAATAATACTGAGCACATACTAAAATTAGTTCACCCAATGTAGTAATCAGGTCTGCCTCTTTGTATAAGGGGTCACAATCTCCCTGATACGTTTTTACATAATGAAAAATGTAATAGGGGGAGTGAGTTTCTCTAATGGGTGGAGGCTGGTAGGCTTTCTGGGAACTTTGTTACATTGCAAGTCCTGTGAAATGCGGAAAGCAATGGGAAAATGCAGCCCAACCCATTGACTAATAACTAAAATCTGAGCTAATCAAATCTACCTGTGTACTAGAAACAAATGTGCCCATTTGATCAAAAAACAAAAGACATGCAAAACAGGAGAGAATGCCACAAGGGGTTCAGGGCAGAAAACACTAGGCACCAGAAATCATACATAAAAAGTAAATGAATCATTCCAATAGTGGGCTATATGTGTGGCTACAGACTGGATGGGTATGGATATCCTGTTACAGGTGGAAGAGGTGAAGGGAGTTGGCAGTAAGTCACATAACCTATTAAAAATGACAACATTGCAAAAGTCCCTGCTTATCTTTTTTCCCTTCCATAAGAAAATTTAACTTTATAGGAAAAGTTTAAAATTTCTCATCATCTGGAAAATGTGATTTAGACAGAGACATTGACTGAACTCACAATGCATAAAAAGGCTAACTTTTAGTCATCACAACAAGCTTTGTAATAGAGTTGTTGCCTTAGGTGGGGTACTAAGATGTTGTAGAACATTATTCCAGAGGGTGGACTGCAGGCCTATGAAAATATACAGTTTAAGAGGAGCATAACAACCAACATAAATTTAACATTTACATTTTGAAATTGATAACATATACCTACAGCAACATTTTAATGGAACAAAAGTCCTTAGTTGCTCTTGATTCTCTGGTAATAACATTTGTTGCCTTTCTATTTCGATGTTTGTATTGTGCATTCTGTTTTTCCTTTCATCTGAGCTCCCAAGTCTTCACCATCAGATCTGTACACCTTTAGACCCCAGTCCCCAAAAGCATTAGCACCTATCCCCACCACCACTCCATCATAAGCCTACTATCCCTAACCCCCTACCTTCCCATCATCAGTTTCCACCACTCCACCATCAGCTTTTATTCCCCTTACCTCTCCACTATTACCTCCCATGTCCCCACCAGAGGTCCCATTTTCTACCACCACTTGAACATTGTCTCCAATGTCCCCATTAGGTGACCAACCCAAGCACCACACCATTGTGATCTACCATTCCTCTTTGCTTCCATCTCCTCCACTTTCAAAATTCATTGCCCCACCTTTCAACTTTAATATCCCTGCCCTGAACAGGCCACCATCAGCTCTTATTCCTACTAACACCACACTATCAGCTCCCATTCCCTCATGCCTCCAGAATTCAGTCCCATTCCTTCATCCTCCACTATCAGCCCCCTGGTCCTCACCCTCATTCCACTCCATCATCAGCACCTATTCCAAGCAGCCCTTTATCATCTAAAGTCTTCACCACCACTTTACCATTACTATCTATCCCAACCCCAGTCCTCCACAATTGCCTTCCATCTTCACCATCCCTCTGCTCCACCACAATCCTTCAAGCTGCTCTTCAAACATTAGTTGCCTAAGACTAAAGACATTGCACACACTGTATAACAAAAGCACTATAGTGAACTTGTTTTTCCATTTTGTCTTTTTTGAATGGAGTAAAAAAAATAATTGGAAAATGTCTGTAATTATAATAGTTTTAAGGATCATCTAAGATCTCCTTTTTACTTTGGTATGGTTATCAATTGCAGCTGTAATATGTTCAAACAAGTTATTCTGCAAATCCTTCCTACTTGCCACATTTTGTGCCAGCATAGCTTATGCAGCTGGATCATTTACCGTCTCAGCATTTTCCTATGAAGCTTTTGCATACAATAGAATCTACTCATAGGCTCATCATCCAATTGTGACAGCTGTTGCCTGTTGCAAATGATACTCATTGCCAAAGCTGGACTGAAGTGCTGGTATGACTTCTAAAACAATCCAAGAATGTAGAAGAATATGGCATAATGTGGTGCTGCAAATTAATATCTGCCTGTAATAATATTGTTTTTCTTATGTTCTGTTATCTTTAATGCCTCCTCATATGTGATTCAATCATGTATACCTGCATGCCATTAACATGGCATCAAATAAAGCAAAGCAAGTGTGAAAAGAAATATTTTATGATATTTTCTACAAAGATATTCCTGAATAGCCGGGACACGTTTGCGCCTAGAAAGTCTAATAAATAGTTAGACCAAATAGAATTTTCAATCTAGAGATTTTGTTTATTAGTAATTATACATGTATCTAATTGTACAATCAGTCATTCTGCTTTATTCTGATTAGAAGAGGACCAACCCCAAGCAGCTTGATGTGACAACAGCTGCAAATAATAATAATAATAAGTCTAAAGTACACGAAACCAGCCAGCCTTCGGTGTTGCACCTGCAGGAGGAAAATCTGCCCCAGAATGGGTGGAAGGATACTGAGAATGGTAGACAAAACTGGGCTGGCCATTTTACTTTGCTGTTGTTTCTTGTGGCAGGGTTCCTGACTCTGCAACTGCTTCTTATTGTAGAACCATTGCTATTTTTTCTGGTGGTTTTGGTGGCAGGACTGCATTTAACTGCTGCTTTTAGTCAGTGAAACTAAACTTAAAAAGTAAGGATTTTAAATGATTTGTTGTAAACAGTAAACTACCATGCTGCCCACTGTCCTCCTTTATGAAGGCTGTGACATAATAAAGCAAACAAATCTCTCCAGCTGGGACAGGGAAAGCAATAAAACCAGACAGAGGTTTTAGGTCTCCCCTATTCAGTTTAAAAAAAAAAAGCGGTAACCCTGAGCCACATTAGGGGTAGAATTGAGGGCTTATCTGGTCCTCACGAGCCCGCAGCATTCTCCAGCAAGGCCGGCCCGGCATCTGTGTACCCTGGCCTCGCATCCCGGTGTGTGAATGTTGGAGATGTGAGGCTAGGGGATGCAGATGCCGGGCGGGCATGCAACGCGTGTGCGGGTGGCGTGCGTGCCTTAGGGGTGAGACCGGCAGGAAATGTAAAATAAAAAGAATTTTAAGTGTCAAATGTACAGCTTTAACATTTAAAAATACTAAATTATTCAAACTGCCAAGGAGCTTACATAAGATTGCACACTTTTTCAGTTCTAACTTATTATTGTGATATTAAACCACATCTCAGTTTACAAATGCCTATAACAAACAGCTAGATTTATGAACCCATTCTTGGAGGCACAATAACCCTACTACATTACATAAACTTGGTAAACCTTAAAACCTGCAAGAGCAATTCACATTCTTGTATGAAGAAGAGAATACACAAGCCTGGACTGATTTTTATGGTATATTGATATCCACGTTGCAGTGTGCAGAAGGTGACATAGATATATTTTTTCATGAGGACAGTTAAAGCAGATGGTGTTTTACGAACCTTCTTCAGTGTTTACCAAAGGAATGAAAACAACCACATGATAGAGATCAGGTGAATCAAGGTATTCTGTTTTATTGTCACTGGTTACTATTAAGGGGTCAGTAGTATATGTATAGAAAGTAGGTGAATAATATAAGATGGCATCACAGCCCTAGAGATACACTTTAGATGAAAAGCCTCTATAAAAACAGTAGGAAACATTCTTTAGCGAGAAGTATACTGAAGAACCAAGTGGTCTGCAACTGTTCAGTTTTTAAATGGCGTGTTACCTCACATGGTGTGTAACCTGAGTTTAATGGTGCACAACAGTGTCCCCGTATGTAATAGGGAGGCATAGGGCCACCCAGATACACAACAGGTCAGTTTCACATTCCAAAGCAGTTGATCAATGTTGGTAGAGAGCAAGGAATTCATTTATCATGAATCTGAGACATTTGGAGAACAAAAGGGACATGTGCCTTCATACTATCACATGACAACAATCACTTAAAAAGCCTAGTATGGGGTTAACTTTTTTTTTTATTATTATTTTCTTTTTTTAATTTATCAAACATCCGATGTTCCATAAATTGGCAGTTCAAAAAATGCTCGATCCACTCAAAATTACTTGCTTTTAAGTATACGGTAAAGAAGAAGAGTAAAAATCTCTTATTTTTTTCATTGCTGTGCCCACAGAAACTACCCTAGGGACAAATGCTGCAACGTTATACCCCAACTGTGGAACAGATAACCTTCAATTCCTGCCTTGGTGACAACTTAAGTAATAGGGGATAGTCTCTGCAATAGGGTTACATACAGCAGTTAGGTTTTCACCCACTCAAGTTAAAACTATAAAAATCTATTTTAAATGTGAAAAAATTCAAAGCAATTACACCAATAAATGAAGTTGGCGTGCAATTGATGTGATGTGTGGTAATTAAAGATATGAGCTGGTGTTATTTAAGTGTGTTTTCTTTACTTTCCTTTGTGTATTAGATTTATCTATTTTATACAGACCGAAGTATCTAAATACAAGAATGAGCAAGGTGTAAAACTGTATTCTCTATACTGTTTATTGAATTTACCGTTTCATAGTTTGTTTTAATTCTTTTATTTCATAGATTTTATTATATTAGTAGTAGATAATATACAATTATTTGAAACTGTTGACAGAAGAACTCTTGAACATCCTGTGATATATTCTACATAAAGCATTCAATAAATTATTTTACATGGATCTAAATGGTGCAATATTGTCCAGGTACCAATGGATTCTGTTATTTTAGAGTCTGTTGTTAACATGCTGTCATTAATGATCCTTTTTTCATCACTGGGATACTGACTTACTCAGTAGCTGCATGCATTGAGCATTGACACCATCATTCATTCAACATATAGACACACAGTGCAGATCTCTAGTAAATATCACTAGTACACACTAGTACACTAGTAAACATAACCTAGTACACAATTTGGGGAACTGTTGTTAATGGTTCTACATATACTTAACTTTGCTGCAATTTTCCACTTATGTGCTGGGGCTGTTCTGTTCAAAAAAGATGGGAGGGGGAGAATGTGCCCTCCTGCCTTGGTTTGTATAATGGTCTTTCCTGACCGGTCGGTCATTCATCGGTCCATCAGGACATTGCTGGTCGACTGCTATACTGCTGTATTCTCCAACATTGACCAACAAGGAGCTTATACAGGAATTGTAACTCAGGGCTCTGACATGTAAACAGGGCAAAGAGGGAGCATAGGGGAGGTTAGCATTTTCCTGTAATGGGCAAATGATAAGTTTATTTTAATCTACTCATTGACAGACACATTGAGAATAGGTAATTGGCTGTAATGCAAGCAGCAAACCTTTCTGCCACATTCCCATTTAGTATTCACATAAAGTGTGAATTTCCTTGAAATGAAAATTAAATCTAAACGCGAATGAGGCAGGGTTACTAACATTTTTTTTTAATTAAATTTCCAGACAAGCATTTAATCTGTGCAGTCTGGAATTGTCAAAATGAATCACTATGCAGGACAAAAACATGTTTAACCTTCATTTATTAGCTCACTTTTATGTTTGTAAATTCCCTAAAATGAATAGGTAATTACCTGGTGATAATTGACATTATGATTTTCACAAAGCACATCAAAGCATACATTCTGAAGAGCAAACCATTAAAAATTTGTGAAGCATAAAATTCTTAACAGTAGCAAAATTATGTGTGTAAAAGGGACATTTATTTTGTTAGGCTTATTTAAGAAAAAAAGACCAGTAGATATAATACGCATTATCACTTACATTTTAAACAGATTCCATGTTTTAGGTGTCAGATGAAAGTACATTGATATCATGTGTGACCAGGTATAGAAAATGTTCTGCTTCTAATCTATAATTCACTGCAGGTTCCCAAAGATAAGAGGTGTCAAACACATGGACATTTATAACCAAATGTTTGTCACACTTCATGGTAAGGAGAGTAGTTGTACAAGAGCAACAAGCAAGTACAGACTTGTCTTGTTAAGGCTAATGTGCCATTAAATTCTATTCATCATCAGTTACATTATTCACGTTAATAAAATTCTACTTATCATCAGTTACATTATTCACGTTAATAAAATTCTAATTATCATCAGTTACATTCCCTGTTCCCTGTTAGATGGAAAGAGAATCGCCATTGGGTGGTTTCTACTGAATCCCCAAATGGGTTTACAGGTAGCAATGAAGAACTTGATAAGTTGTCTAAGCCAAAACAAAACAAACGAAAATGTTTTGTCTAGATTTACACTTTACATTGAAACTCAGCCCAAACTGTTTTTTATTATGGATGAACTGGGAATGGGTTAAAACGTCTATCAGGTTTATTTTGTCGGCCATGTGTCCTTGACGGAAAGATATGCTTAGAAGATCACTGATATATATATATATATTTATATATTTTTTTTTTATATATGTATATTGTGGTAGTGTGTCCATAACATGTCAGGGGAAGTGTAAAAATGGCTCCAGGGAAATGAAAGTAAAGAAGTGTTAATAGGTTTTTAGGAATAAACCAGGGACTTTAGGGCCCTGGAGCCGGCCAAGGAAAGTGAAGGGTGGGTTCCTTGGCCCAACCCTAATTCTGGGGATTTAGTAACCTGCACTCAGGTGTTCCAGGCTGAGAGCCAGTGTGTCCTGGGCTAGGAGAGAGCCAGTGGTTTCGGGGCTGAAGGATAGCCAGAGTGTTCCAGGCTGAGAGAGAGCCAGTGTGTTCCAGGCTGAGAGAGAGCCAGAGGGTTCCAGGCTGAGAGAGAGCCAGAGGGTTCCAGGCTGAGAGAGAGCCAGAGGGTTCCAGGGAGGAGCAGGTAGGGGCCTGAAAATCAGTTTGTGGGTGGAAGCTGGAAGGAGGTTGCTGTTTCATTTTTATGGTCTATGGAAACCCCAGGCTGGGGTTTGGACCCCTTTGAGAGACTGGAATTGGACGTATCTTTGGCATGGGGACATTCAAATGGCCTTTGGACATTCACACCTAGGCTGAAGTAAGCCACTGTGTTATATTGTCATCCTGAGTTGCTGAAACGAAGCAGTTTTGTTTAGCTTTTATATACCCAATAAAAGCTTGTGTTTTAATGAAAAGCATGCTGGCTGCAATCTGAGTTGATCCCCAAACTTCACAATATATATATATATATATATATATATATATATATATATATATATATATATTACGTAATGGCATGTGCAGTGACAAAGTGACAGGGTTTTAAGTGTAAAAAGAAATTGCCAGTTTTTCTAACAGGTTGAATAATGCCATAGCCTGCTGGCCTGTTTATGATGACTAACTTTTTAAAAGAGAAAAGTTAGCTTTGGTGACTCAGCCCAGTGCCTGAATTACTTCAGTGGCCTCAGAGGGCTCTGAGATTATATTTTCTAGGATAGTGTAAGTGTGGTCTTTTTCATTTGTGCTCATTTGTTACAGTTTGTAGAAAAATGGCTGACATATTAGTCATATCTGGCAAAAAGTCAACTTGTCTACAGTCATTATTATTGAAGATTGAAGATAAGTAAAAAATGTTTTTCTCAGTTAGTGCTACTTTGTGCTTGATTTATAAATTATGATTTATATATATCTATGATTTATAAATAACATTATGTTATATTCTTTATTATATAGGCAGCTTCCACATCTTTTGCAGTGGACTAGATGTTGGGAAGCCCTTGTCCCTCAGAACTGGCAGACCAAGGTTCTTTCAAGAAAGTAGGAACCCCCACCCCTAATAATAAAAGGTGTGTGGTCTGGTATGGTAGAGGAGGGGGAAGCACATGTTTGCTGTCCTCCTTTTCCTGGCCACCGAAGCTGCATTTGCACTAATGGGTCTGATTGGAAATTAAGGGGAACCCCATTTTGATTTTCTCAATTAACAAAACAAAAACAGGCAAAGACATTAATGATTTGTTTATATGTATTGTTGAGACCTATGATCTTTTTTTTTCCTATCTGTATATGTCCCCAATGACAAAACTCGGCTCATAATCCCTTTTTGTACAGTTGTTTGCATATTAGCCCTAACAAAAATGGACAGAAATAAAAAAAAGGTTAATCTGCCAAAAAAAATCAGTAGGGTTCAGTCCATAATCACTTGTATAGAAAAGGAGAGGGAAGAAACAAGGACACAAAAGCTATATGGTGGGGAAAAGGTTGAAATATCTGTCAACTAGAGCCCCTCAGAGGGGCTCGCAATCCAATGTGCCTACCATAGTCATATGTTATTAGCACAGTGTAAGGACAATTTTAGAGGAAGCCAATTGGCCTACCTACATGTTTTTGGGATGTGGGAAAAAACCTACATAAACATGGCGGGGGGGATATAAATATAAATGTAGATAAAATCCTGGGAACCTAGTGCTACAAAGCCAAGAGTGGTAGCCATTGGGACACCATGGCCATTGTTGATCTCTCTTCATATGTTGTTGGTTGCTGACAATGATGTTGCTGTTGGATGGTGAAAATATTAACATCAGGATAGAAAGCAATCAGAAATATACCCAAGATTAAACAGCTGTCTCTGTTTTAGATTTCTGTGATTAAATAAATGGATCAAATGCTTTACCTGTGGTTTGTGGTTTTCATATGACCTATATATTTCATTGTTAACCTAAGGCACTGCTGAAGACTGTGGGTCTGATTTAATAAAGGCTGGAGAGGATACACTTTCATCAGTGAAGCTGGGTGATCCAGCAAACTTGCAATGGATCTGGTCCAGGATTGAAAACATGTGCAAACAAATACTTAATAACTCTTAACCCCCCTGGCATTCTACTTATGTTCATATTTTTATGTCAAAAGTGGTACATTGTTTTGAGTGGAAACTTGTTGTTTAATATTTTAAGCCTGTATAACTCCCAGGTATGATAAAGTTTGAAACATAAATTTATATAAATTATATAATAAATAATCATAATTTTTTATAAATAAAATTATAAATAAAATAAACTTTATAAAAAAATTAAAGTGTTAAAAATGTTTTTAAATTTTGTCTAAACAAGGGTACAATAATAGAATAAACTTTTGGATTTATTATTTATTATTTGAATTTATTTTTTATAACTTTTTTACTATGATCAGTTTTAAAAGCAGATTACAATGTATTCTTCTTTTAGATTTCCCGCCATGCCTCCTCGGCGTACCGATGCTTCATGCATCACATCGATCACACTGGGGATGTGATGCAGAAGCTGGCTGGGGATCGCTGGGGAAGCTGCTGGATCAAGGGGAGCAGGTATGATTTTTTTTTTCCTACCCAGAATGTGGCTTAGGGATACTGCTTTTGTTATGTAAATTTTAGCCCAAGCCACACTCTGGAAAACCACCAAGGCCGTTAGGAAATACATTTCAGGTTTGCTAGATCACCCAGCTTCACTGATGAAAGTATATCCTCTCCTGCCTTGGAGAGCTTTATTAATCAGGCCCACTGCGTTTTAGAGAGGAGCCTAGCGAATCATTCTTCTCCACATTATGGTTTTACTTTCAACTGAACAATTTTGAAATCCTCCAACCTACATCTTCCAAGCTATTTGGAAGCTGGATTGCAATGTCTTTGGCCACCAGAAGAATAGAGGATGATATAATCAGAAGTGTAGGAAAATCTCCCCAGCAGGGACACAGCCCTAATAAAAACCTAGGAAAGACTAGCTCTTCACCACGTTATCCAAAAACAAAAGATGGTGTTCTACTTTAATCCCTATCCCCCCAGATACCTGCATGCAATTTTAATGTTCTATTTTTCTCCTCCAAGCCTAAAACCTGCACGTCTCCTCTGAATATGAGTAGGAAACCCATTGAAACATTACACTGTTCCTCTGCTGTTGTAGATTTTGCTATAAACAGCATTTATAGGAGTGTTTATAGCACTTTTGAACAGACCCAAATCATCTCATTTTTATTTGGAATTTTGTTTTGGAGGGAAATCTAATCTGCTTAGATCATTTCTAAATTCTAACGTGAATTGGGCAATAATTTCACGGATATCACGTATCTAGCTCAATTTTTCAGTCTCTTAACATCCAGGAATTAAGCTAAAACAATAGACTTTCTCTGTTATTTATAATAAATCACAGCGGGACCAGATGGCTCTCTGTATGTATTCTCCGCTGACATGCTAAGTTATAAATATTCTCTCTATACTGTGCGAAATAGGAGCACCACACTGTAGCTTTACATGCAATGTCAGGGGCTTTTGTTAACTGTACTGTATACAGTAAAAAAGGGTAGCCAGAAATACAGTATAATAAAATGGTTTGCTGTATATAAATTTAGCATCTCCTTATACCTGGATAAAACTTTTTAGATGCAATGACTGTCCTTTGTGTTCATCACATGAGTTACGCTTTTAAAGCTGAAATCCAAGATCAGCAAATATTGTCCAAGTACAATAGGCATGTGTATTCTTAATATGACCCTTGTGTGGCATGTGTATTCTTCCATCTGTGTTGAGTAATCCAGCATGAAACTTTGCCTCTGCAAAGAAGTTTTGTGTTATAAAGACCAGTTACTACTCTTTTCCTGAGTGGCTGGTCTTTTATCCACCCTCCTTTAGAAGGTTTTGTAGGAAGCCTGTAGTGGGAGGATATGATTGGTCCTTGCTCAGCTCTCACCACAGGCTATAACTGGTGCAGTGATACTATCACTATCATCATTTGACAAAGTAATGGCTGGGTTTGCAATTGGTGGAGTTATATACTTTGGGGTTTTTCAAGAATATATTTATATGTAAGTCTTTGGTCTACTTATAAAGCAGGGAATTTGACATTTATGGAAACATTCCCTGGTAGTGAGTCAATTACCATCATTAAAATACATGGACCTAGAAGATTCTTCACCGGGAAATGTTTCAGGGCATGTCAGATTTTTTAAGTCGGTTAGGTTTTCATGCTAAGATGACAGATTCATATTGCAAAGGCCCAAAGAATGCTGTAACTATTAAAATATTATGGTGCCTTAGAAGAAATGATGAGTTGCTGTGGACTTTTTATTATACAAGAAATATAAGCCCATTACCTTTTCCCTGGAGGAAGAAGAATTTAATCTGTGAAATGCATTTTGGATATTTTGGGGAAGTAGGTATGTATTTTGTTTTTACTTTGATGTTTTGATATAGATATTTTTCTTCACATTTTGATCTCCTTAGCTCCAAAGTGAGGTGAAATCTCTTACTTTGTAGTTGATGTAGTGTAGTTGGTAAAAGACCTTAAACACTCTTCTAGCATCCTGGTCCAAGTTAGGTTCTTTTGTCTTGTATGCACATCGCAATTATCATGTTTCACTAGGTAAGTGTAGTTAAACACCTTAGAGTTACAAACATGGCTGACTAAAATGCAGTCTTTCAATTGGTATCCGTGGCTATCCATTCAGTAAAGAAATGTAGTATTCAGTGATGGTCCACAGAATCACAATTGAGTTTTAATAAAATCCTAAACATATATAAAACGGAGTATATTGAAGCTTTTTGCTGATTCTGTGCTGAAAATGTCCATGTTTAATACTACTGATTACAATATCCACATCGGTTACACAATATTTTAATTCACTGGGATTCTTTTATAGTGTTTTCAACCATGTTCATTTTTTTTATTCTGTAACAGTGCTATACAAATTCAATGTACAATTTTGTAATTTGTAAAAATTAGATGACTAGCCTTTGTATTTCTGCTTTGAAATTAAGTCATGTCATTTGGAGTCTGTTAAGTAATGCAATATTTAATGCAGAAAAGCAGAAAAAAATTAGCACAACAGTAGTTTTTGGTGAGTCATTCAGACTTCATCTTCGGAATATTGGGAAAAATAAAGAACTGCAATCAATCACTACACACAACACCTTCAA
>NC_092859.1:80195564-80368721 GCF_032062135.1 Pyxicephalus adspersus | reverse complement strand
AAAAAAAACTTTGTTTGAATTTTCAAACCTAGTCAGATTTTTTTCATTCTGCTCACCTCTGTTAGACATTAATCATGGTCATGGAGGTGAAGGGACAGTTAGTAACATACAAAAACCTCTGTGTAATACATTGGCACTATATATTAACACAATAGTAATAATAATATTAATGTTAAACCCAAGTAGAACAAATCAGGACAATTCTAGGATTTATTCTGTGAGAGGAGAAGAAGGAAAGGCAGCCCAAATCGGTGCCCGTAGCTCCAGTGTGAACCTGTTTACCTTCCATGGCATCCAAGGAGTCCATTTTCTGAAGGGCAGAATAGTTAACAAAGCAGATGGCCTGGTTACTGCCTTTGCTTGCTAATAAGTCCACAACACATTGGTGTAAAAATATATACTGTGCCTATGAATGAGTGAGACAAAGATGTTAGTATTAGTACAGTATGCACCACATCCCATACTTTTTTTGTTAAAAAAAATACAGTTGATTTAGTCATATCAATTATTTTTTTTATGACGTATTTTTTATTGGTATTATTTTTATTATTTTTCATGTTTTTTTTGCATTCTGATTCATGCCAGAGTATAGGTCACAACAAAAACTTAGTCTACCTATGCAAATAAGATAGGGATCTCAAGAATCATGAATCATTAGTCACACCACACATTTGTCTAATTGCATACATTTTTAGAAAGAAAAAAACTAAAAGTCACCAAAAAGTCAATATGTGGAACCATATTTTTAGCCAACCTACTAAGTATTCTGAACATGGTTTTTTAAAATGCACATTTCCTGCAAATTATGATGAACTAATATATAATTTTTTTGCACCTTTGCAAGGGTGTTTGGAAAAAGTGTAATTTTACTGAGAAATAGATGGCTTTAGAGTACCATAGAAGTAAAATAGGCAATGTATTTTCCTTCCAACAAAATCAAGAGTTATTTATTAGTTGCCCTGACAGAAAAAAAAGAAGACTTGCTGTTGGAAAATTAAACTCTTTTTGATAAAACCCTCATGGCTGATTACAAACAAGCAGGGTTGATACACATCAGGTATTGACTATAGCCACAGAATACATTGAACTCTAGGGTAACCAAAGCTAAAGTGCACAAACTGTTTCTATCTACTGTGATACCAGGCAATAAGGATTATTGTTGTAATTAACTGATGTTTCCTGTTTCAGGGTAAAGTGGTTGTGTGCTATGTATAAAAAAAGTCTCTAGAATCTGGAAATTATGAAAATAGTTCAGGTAAGCCTTGCCTTTGCTGTAGGTTGGGGTCTATTCATGAAACATAAGACTTACTGATTTTTACTGATTTACTTTGTGAATTTGGGCAGCTGTCAAAGTTCAATGTATTACTGGAATAAAACTGGCTAAGTTTCACCTATCAAATCATTTTCATTTGATTTTCCCTGGGTCAAAGTCCCAACACATGTAATCCCGATACAGCATTCATTTATTTATACTAATATAGAACATGTACTGTTTTTGAATATCCAAGAGCTCCTTCTGTCCTGACTCAATTTTTCCTCTGCTTTTCCCCCCACAGTCCTTAGACCACTCTGTTGACATCATGGGTCCTTCCATTGGTGGTGGGCAGTCCTTTCTCCAGGTCTGAGCAACTCTCAAGTTACATGACAAGACTAGGCTCAGATTTTTAAATTATGTAAGGTTTTAAATAGATTCGAACAGTGTTTTCTTACCTTTTTAACATGAAATAACTTTTAAGGTATTCATGGAACCCCTGGTAAAATACAATATCCACAATTCACACTACATCAATGTGGGAGTCAGTAGAACGAATGCCTCCTACATTGTTGGCCATTGCGAAGAATGTTACCCTTACAGATAGCCAGAAAGATCACTGGTGTTATTAAAACTGATCTAAGAGGCACAAACTGCTGCTTTGTCAAGTAACCCCTAGCAACCTCTGGAGGAACCCAAGTTGAGAAAAACTGGATTAGAAGTTAGTGTTCAATTTCATTCTAATTTAATGAAAATCAAAACTTGGACATTCTTGACCAATATTTTATTAATACATTGATCATGAATGTCCATTTTTTGTCTGATAGACTGTGGCCAACTATGAATCAACAGCTCAGGGGTAGCTCCTAGTTACAAACTAGAACTACAGAGCTTTTCCTGTTTTCATTGTACACACCATAGATGGTGCATATGCACAAACATATAACAGAACTGGTAAGGGTTAGATAACAGCAGATATTCTTTACTTACCAAATTTTGAACCATACACATTCTTTCACTTCTAAGCTCTGCTACAAGGCCATAAATATCCACAAAATCATGGTGGTTGATGTGTTGAATTAAATGATCGAGTGCAATAAACACTCCTGCTCTTCCAACTCCCGCACTTAAAAGAAGATTAACATATAATATGTTCAAATTAAGATTTCTTTGATAAAAGTACAATAGCATGTGTTATTAACATTTTAAACAATTGTTTTTCTTAGAACAGTTATAGAGTTCAAAGGAATGTAATATAGAGAGGGTTCTTATATATATTAGATTTTAAAACCATGTGAGCCTTGGTAATACCAAATTTATGTATTGGGTATTTCTTACAGGTGTTTTTGTTAAAGCTTAATGGACAGTTTAAAGTGAACCTGTGCTTTACCTATTCAGGTAAAAGTATTTTTTTTTCACTTTATGGGCAAAGTATTGGCTCTTTATAAGGTGCTGGTAAAAAGTGACTACTGGACAGTATGTAGTTTTGGATGGTAGCACTACAAACCTCTGCCTGGATAAGAAAGCATAGGAAGGTTATTCCCCAAACCTGATAAATCTGATAAGGTCACAGATGGTCAGTATTTTTTTTTTTTTTTGGATTCCTATTAAGCATTTTTTACTAATTTTAAACTTGCTAGTCTTCTTTATCCTTAGTATTATAATGATAACTTACCTGCAATGTACAATTGTTGGTGTATTTTCATGAGGTCTGCTTCCTCTAACCATCTTTACAAAATGAATTAAAGCAGTAGTGTTTTCTGGAACTCCATGTTCCGGCCAAGATGTAAAATTACATTGGCGAACCATCATGAAATCTCCATGCTGTAAAGAAGGCAATACAAAAGTTAAAGACATGGAAAAAACATTTAGGTGGGAGTAGTATGGTTTTAATAATTTAATATTTACTAATTTAATATCTCAAGCTATTAAAGTCACCATTTATATACAAACCAAAACTAAAAATGTACAATGGCGCAAAGTAAAAGTGGTTTGGCATTTTTTTTTACTTTTTCCTAATGAAAAGGAAAATAGAACATTGGATAACATCAAAATAGGTAACATTTGCTAAAAAAACGTATATATATATATATATATATATATATATATAAATGAAAGCACTTTTCCCTACAAGAAGAAATTTGTAATCCTTGATTTAAAGACGACTTATCATCCAACAATTATGAACTCTGCCAATGTTGAATTCTTTGTAAATGCTAATTGTCTCAATATGAAGCCGATTTTATGGTTTCAGTTGTTTCAGTCACACACAAACAAGCATGTAGATAACTGCGAGATGTATTGTGCCAAAACAAGCTGAATTCCTGAGAGGCATACCCATTATGAATTATTTATTTATGTAGTAATGGCAGAATTACAGAACAACCAAGCAATCTTGGAGAGTGACTTCACTTCACAGCCATAGGGTTGATGTGCAAGGGGTGACCACCACGTCTGCTTTGAAGCAGAGCACCAAAAAACAGAAAATATGTTGCCAGCACAATATTCCTTCAAATCTAAAATTTGTGTTCTTATAGTACTTAAGGTATACAAGTCAGATAATTTTTAACAGTGGTGTCTTTAGCCTAACGTTGGCTGCTACAGTAAACATCCACTAAAGTCCTGTTCTGATTTGAGGTGCAAGGGACCAACTGCGGCTACCTGCCAGTAATAAATTGGTAAATAAGTGATGTCTAGCTATTGGACAGATAATTTATGGTTTATGATCCATTAAAAAAGAAAAAAGATGCACAAAAATCGAGTTTAATCGATTCTGTAGTGGTAACCAAAACCAGATGAGCTATAGCATTTACTATAGAAGATAGTGAAGAAAATGGAAATTAATAAAAAGTAAGTAAAAGTAATATTAGTTAATTGTTTACTCTTTCAACTTTCAGGTCTCTGATGGTCCAATCAATTTGAACATCTTCAACAACTTTAGTGATGACAATATCCCCAAAAACAGTTACTGGTTTGTTGTCCTCTGGCCAGTACTGATGACATCTGATCTGTTGAAAAAGTGCCACATTTAATATGAACTGTATTATATATGTATTTATTTCCCAAATTGTTTTAAACTTACTCTGCCTTTTTCAAAACACTGAGTTAGCATTACTACAGTCTTTGCTCGTGTTTCCCAAACCATTCTCCAGAAGTCGCCCACTGTTCCAGCCAGTGGTCCTTGTGTAGCAATGAACTCATTAGGACATATGTACCCCTAAAATGACAAAAAATGGTATAACACAATGAAAGAGAAGAATAGTCTTGTCAATAGGATAATCTTGAAATCTTCCTGATATGCAGAATGTGTGATTTCAGCAATCTCTCATTCCTTAGCATTAGTTTGGAAGTTATGATCCATAAATGTGACTTCCGAGACTGAGTGAAGAATTTTTGTTTGTGAGGACTGCAAGTCCATGCAACATGTATCACTGTGCATAAAAACTAACAGCTCACAGCACCTTACTGAAAGTGTCCTTTCATATAGTGTGGCCAAAATGAAAGGTCCACCTTAAGCTCAACTGAAGTTTTAAATAAAGTCATTGCATTTCACTCTAATTAAAAGTTTTGCAAAGTCCTAAAGTTTTTTACCCTAAAAAAATCAACCACAATCTGGTAGAAATCCTATAATGTGCCAACATACTGCATAAAGGGACCTTTGCTCTCTAAGGGGGAAGTTCTCAAATCAGCTCTAAGCAGGAGCTTTGCAGATTGCAGAGCTAGAGCTATGATTCAGTAGGAGTGGCATGTTGGACCTGTGCAATAAGACCGCTGCTTCCCCACAAAGCGCAAAAGCCTTATTCTGTAGCTGCTTGCAGAGGAAATACTTTTTGATACAGCTGGGATGTATGTTGTATTTAGTAGATTTAAACTGAAGGTTCGAATGTCCAAGTCAATCTCATAAAAATACTAATTTAATTTTTAATGCTGGTGAGTTCATCTGTGGCCACTTTTATCTTGGGAATGGCAAGGGGAAGATCTATTTGCCACTTTGCTTCTTCAAAAAATAAATCGTGAAATATCTATCAATGAAACAGAGATTATAGGATCAGAAACTTGACTAAAGGATCATTTTTTGATGTAGATGAAGCATAAAAAAGTGTTTTTTATGTATAGATGTTTTTCCCTCTGCCATACTTAGACACCTTTACTTCTATGAATGTGTTTATTCTTCATTCTGTCAGCCTATTTTTTATCATTTGGAGATGCTTTTAATAAAAAAGTAACTAGAATGTAATTACTGTGCCAGAAGAACATGAGTAATGATTCAAAGGTTTCTACATACCATGAGTATTAGGGATGTTTGAAATGTGGTTTTAGACTTGCTCCCTTAACCAGAGTGGTTTACCATGAAGTATTTTTATACTTACAGACACATAGCTCGCGTTGATGTAATCTGAGCCAGGCACACCAGCATCCGCAATTAGCTTTACACGGTTATTGTTATCTGTGACAAGATGCAATTCACATTATTCTGGCATGTACATAAAGCTAGTTCAGGCTTTATGAAAAAAAGGTCTGTATAATAAATAACAATTTATATTGTATTCAGTGATAGATATAGGCACGCACAATTGTCCATGCACTGTTTCATTTCTGTACTATAGGTTTCTTTTCATTATTCACAGTGTTAAAAAGGTATAGGTAAAGGCATAAATGTTTGTTTTATTTTAGATAAAGTAAAGAAGGGTTAAAACCCCGGCAAGGTATTTTTGTACCTGTGCCGTACTGGGTAGGGGGGTCTTTTTTTTCAATGATTTGCTTTACTGTCCATCACCCAGACAGCACATTCTCATCTTTGCTAGTTTCTACCCTGTTCCGTTGATGGGAACAAAGAAAACACCTAATTCTTCCAGGTATGAAGAATCATGTGATTCATTCAACTTCCTCTCATGGAATGGGGATCCCACTGGTGCTAGGAAAATGGCCCCAGCTTGTCACATTGGGCAAGAGAACATTTCACAGCATTGTGCAAACAACTAGAGCGACTCAGACCTTACACAGGGCTTTCTTTCCTCTCTCCCAATGGCGGAATGGGGAGTGGAAAAGCTAAACAAGGGTTGGTATGTACTTTTTTAAGAAGGTGATAATAAAAGTAAACCTTCATGGGTTCCCTTTAAAATGGAACTCCAGACTAAAAAAAATAAAGAGAGTAAGGTTTAGAAATTAAACTTGTTTTTAATATTGTTTGTCACCCTACTAGGGAACATTCTACTCATTTTTTGTACAAGCACTTCACAGAAAGTAGGAGGAATTCTCCATAGAGTGTATACAGAAATAAAAATTGGAGATTCTGATCCCTAACCACTATCCATGACAATACAGAAATATTTTTTATGGAGCTCAACTTGTTATTGATATTAGCTATGTATCTACATTGTTTTCTACATTGTTGGATTGTTTTAAGATGCAGGACCTTTAATAATAGGGAAAGAACAATTAAGGTGAAAATAACTGAATAACATGATAGTATCATTAGCTTCTAATTTTATCCTGCCTCATCCTTAAGTAAATGAACTTAGGATAGGCAAGTTTAACACTTTTCATCCTCTCCTGCAGTGAGGGGACAGAGGGGACTTGGGACGGCTGTCAAGAAAAGAATGTTAAAGAGGTTGGTTTCTTGGGTCACATTACAAAGCTAAGACACTACTAAGTCTACAATTTCTTGCACCTGCATATAAAAGCTTGAGTGCAGAATTACTCAGACACACTGCCTTGGAACATTTCAAGGGTCACTTCAAGATCACACAGCAGTTGTAAGAGGAATAGTATAACTTGTATCAGAAGACAAATAATATACTAAGTTCAGTGGTAAACAAAGTGTTAAATAAATAAAAACATATATTGATAAAAACCTTTTACTGAAAGAAATGGAATAGTTACCACTGTTGATCCTATGAAAATGCTAGTTCTGTGCCCTAAACCCTGACATTCAATAGACATGCTTTCCATGAAGTCAAAACTTCTAATCAGAATTACTGAGTCTCAAAAAGTATTGAAAGCACAAAATGTCCATGCAAATTTGGCTATGGTAGCCACATTATTCTGTTCAGTTGACTTTGACACATTCTTTGTACATTTCCTCTACAACAGATTGTCATGTTAATGCTAAAGGAATTCTCTTGAACAGCAGATAATGATTGGCAGGTTGTCTTTAGTCATTACGTAAAGAGACATCTACAACTGTGGTTTTGTAAAACATGGCAGAGCTTAGAACAGAGCAGCTAGAAGTAACTGAGTAAATGTTCTATTATCTCAAAAAAATGTTCTTCTTGGTCTGATTTTGTGTGAGTAATAAGTTCTGCATTTTGTGCCCTCACCTTGACATACCTAAAAAACATGGCAGAGGTTGTACTTACAGTTTCATTAGCATGTGAACTAAAAAATTTAAAAAATATATATCTGTTCATTTATTTATATAAAAAGGAATCAGACATTTCCTCAAACATTCCCATGTGTGAATTACTGCCATTGAAATACATGGACCTAGAAGGTGAGGGAATGGTTTAGGGAATGTTTACACCAAGAGCAAATAAAATAACAAAGTGTAAAATAAATAAAGTGTAAAGTATAACTTCATGCTCAAGTTGTCCTGCCACACTTACAACATAATCTATTAGTAAAACAGTGCATGCTACAAAAACAGACATTGTTAAAACTATCCTGGCATCACAGTGGGCAGGATCTTGCCATTGTATTCTTATAAAAAATGTGTAACTACATGTCAGACAATTGCCAGTTCTATGTAGATGCGAGGTCATGTGTAGTTACATTTTCAACTTCAATCAAAAGACAAAAATATTGAAGGTAAAATAAATCTTGTGTCCTTAAAACTCAGAACCTGCATTTACATCATTTTTTTTTAAACAATATGATCTGTTAAAGTCAACTCGCTGCAGATAATATAGCTTAACACAGTTTGACATAAACATAAATCTAAATTGCTTCTATTGCTTGTTTTTTCTTGTATTCCTACCTGAATTATTCCTAATGTTTGCCCACCAGGCTAAACACTGTGCTCTCAACTAAAATGTAACAATGATAAAACATCTGTTATGCGTGGCACTGGAACTTTTGTGGGTCATGACCAAGAGGTTAATCATTCCATGTCTAAAGTATAACCTTGAAGGCTGCTGACAGCACATTATAGTAAGGGGAAGAAATGCCTAAACGTTCTGCATTAAATGAAACAAGTTTAAAGCATTTGTTCTTAATCAGTTTCAAACAGTATGCAAGTAATTTCTTGTAGCAATATCACAGAATATTTTGTTTAAAAATAAAAGCAAATTATTGCAGTTCCCAAGAAACTGGAGCCATAATAGCAGTCTCAGGGCAAAGATTGTAACAATACCATCTGCATTAGCTAAAATAATGCCTTTACAGCCCTGCTATGGAGAAAACACTTACATGTAATACTTACCATTGCCTGCCTTCCATAAATATCCTAAACTATATTGAAGTTTAGTAAAAAAAAAAAAAAGAAAAAGGCTGCACAAAAACAATGAATATAAGGGAGAGTTTGTATGGTTAGGTTTCCTTTTTTATAGAGAATTACTTAGCCAATCCTTAAAAACTGAAAAATGAAAAGAAACAAATGACACAAGCAGGATTTTTGGTGGCTAGATATTTTACCAAAGTTGTGAAGACAAATAAACAAAGTGAGTTTACATACAAATTATTTCAGATTTTTCCTCCCCCTCCTCTTTATGTATCATACGCATTCGGCGTGTTTTTTAAGTGACTAACAAGCACATCTATTAAAGTAAAAGTGATCCTGTTCCTTAGACAGGAAGGATCGGTTACTTAAAATGCAACAGAATCCTTATGTCTCTTTTCCCAACATGTTTCGGCTTACCAGCTTCCTCAGGGGAGTAAAGGACATGTGAATTGTAGGTTATTGAAGAGAGGAGTGTGTAATGGTAAATTGCTTGATTTAAAGTCCTTGCCTTTAGATATATGAGTAGCAGACTATAAGGTACTCTGTAATCTCCACAGTACAAAGCCTCTTGTGGGAGTGCATTAAGCTGGAATGAAAGGGTTATGTGATGCTCCAGGAGCTGACTGTGTCAGCTCTGTTTAGCATAGATAACAAAACAATGCACACTTTGGTAAAATTGCAGTAAGAGACACCAAAATATATTAATGCAAATTTCTAACTTTGCAGGACACCTTTGGAGTTATAGATGGATAGAACATATTCAAATTATTTCATTGCAATGATGAAAGTTATATTTAAAAATGGACTTTTAGTTGTTTTCCACTTTACTAGTGATAAATGCTTCCTAAGAGTGAAGTCAATTGCATTTTGTATTCTATGCTATTCGCAGAAAAGTATATAAGAACAAAGCAACATACATGGTTTTATGTTTGTAAAACGATTCTTTGACCTGTTCCAAGGTAGATCGGCATCAGAGATTGCAAGATCTTCAAGAAATTTAGGAAGATCCTGTAAAATGGGGAAATGTTAATATTAATAAAAATGATCAACACAGAAAAAACAAATATGCAGTTCTAAGAAGGAACTTCTTGTTTCCATTCAAAAATCACCTATAACTGATTATTAAATTGAAAGAATTAGCATGTATGCAAACCTTGAGCTTGTGTATTGGGAAAAGCAAATATTGTAAACCAGGAATTTCAGCAACCACTAAAGGAGAAATGCAATTAAATTAATTTATAAAGTGAATGGTTTTGGATCATGGCAAAATAATAATCCCAGCATATTAATGATGTTGAGTTTCTCTGCTACTTTAGTTTCCTAGCAAATGCCTGGGATCTGTAAACTTTGCAATTCGTTAACATTAGCCAGAAAAGTTTGCAAACAACCTATAATGCAAATCCAGGTCAACTAAAAATAAATTGCAAGTGCTAATAATTTGAGAACATAAATAACTCAGTACCATATGGAAAAAATAACTAATTTTTCTATGGAAAGATGACAATTCTATGTAAAGCAAGTTACTGATTTGTATCATTGTTTTATTGTTGTTTTTGTTTTACTTTTAGTTTTGGCATGGGCACATGTCCCTCGTGGCTTCCTGTGCCTTTTGTTTGACAATAGCTTTCCTATTAGCTTGATAAATAGGTACAATGGAATAACAAGAAATTACCCCTTTATGGACCTAAATTGGATTCCGTGCAAAGTTTGCAAACTTTGAACTTTAAGAAAATTTTGCAAAACTGTCCATAAACCAAACCCAGATATATTTGCTTATCCCTAGTCCTGCTCAAGAACTTTTAATAAGTTGATATAGGTTATTTTGATGTATGTCATTTGAAATCCTATATTTACTTCAATGATTAGGTAAACACTGGGAGAAGGGGACTGTATTCCCCAACTTCCACTGAATGGCATTATATGAATCCACACCCATATTTTTTGGTGTAGTTATAAAGAGTTAGAACCCTTACAGTTTGTAATTTCTGACTGTACTTTGCCAGGGTAATTCACTCCCTCTGATTATCCTGGTGACCATTTTTACCAGTATGGAAAGTGAGGAAACTTCACGTGTCTGAAACAGCAATGGAGGATTCCAGTGGGCATACCTTGTAACATGTGTCAAAGACGCGCTTTCCTATTTTTTCCTACAGTGCATTAGTCAGAAAGTAAAGGTATTTTTTTTCCAAGAATAAAGCATTAAAAACCTGAAATTTAAGGCTAAAAAATTATGATGACCTTACATTTACTTGAACAATGAACTGGAATCTGTTTCTGGTAATGTGGTAGTCTGAAGGGCCATATGCAGCTGGTTTTTGGGATTAACTATCCTTGATGATGATATAGTTTGTTTTTAATAGACTCTTTCAAGCATTTTACAACAGCAAAAGATGTGAACTTTAGCATGCAGCAGCCTTCTCGATTTCTGGTGATTAGTAGGTACATTTGTGCTGTGCATCTGTTTAAGTGGTTGGAAGACTGCACGCTGTTTAATGTCTGCTATCACCAGTCATCTACCAACCAAATATAACCATACCCAACTAATGTACATCTAAGATAATACCAAGTAAAGTGATATATAGTACCACACTGTCAGCAATATTTGCAATGTGTGTATTGTAACATACTCTAGATTGTATGGATTTATTGATAAAAAAAAGTATGAATACATGTTTTCTTATACTTTATCAATTGTTTTCATTCTTCTAAGACATTAGGGAAAAACATAAGAATACATTTTCTTTGGTTACAAATTACAAAAAAATATTTTATGAAAAGTATACTATAATACTAAAATAATAGGCTTGTATAATATAAAAATAAACATGCACTGCTACAGACACTGTCCAAATAACAACTTGTGTGTATTTTACTAAGCATCTAAAGGGTTGGAACTCTAGGCAGGGTGTACTATAGTATGCATCTGTTAGGTCCGCATACTGATTCAGCTCAATCTTGAACTCTTCCCTATGAAAATCATGACTACATTTTTTATTCTTTTGGAAGCTCAGTGGCTGTAGCCACTAAAACTCAGATGAGACTATAGAATAGTTTCCTAATTACTGCTACAATTTGCAGTTCTAGTAATTTTATATAATAGGTTTGTCAATTTACAAGAGAGAGAAAACTGGATTTGACTACCTGGAAAAGTTTCTCTGACACACAGCGGTCCTGGAGTCTGCCAGGGTGGAAGACCTGATTTTTTAAGCCTCACTTGATTAACATTTATAGGTCCTGTCCCTCCTCCAGCTTGTGATTGGACAGTGTAGGAGAATAAGCAAACTGATGAGCACTTTCCTTTGCCACGCCCTAACTCTCCTTATGTCAGCATGTGCCTTGTAAGCACGTGGCTATTGAAACATAACTTATTGGCTCCTTGTTCTGCCTTTATCTCTACCAGTCTGAGCTCTTCTGAACATGGATTGACGTGACTGATAAAACGTCAATCTCAGGTACCTGTACTAGTTGCATAAACAACAACAACAAAAGAAATACTTTTAATTGTCCACTAGTATTTACCTAAACTTTCACCTATGGAATGCTTTACAGCAATAATAGTATGGGGCTTATTTACTAAGTCAAAAGAGACATGTAACTTTGCAAAACAATGTACAATTTAAATATTCATGAATGTTCAATAAAAAATCCCACTTTTTCCTAAGCTAAGTGTAAATTTAAGCAACGTAAACAGTCTACAGATAAACAGGTAAGGAAAATAACTTTTTCCTTGTAAACCAGATGAAATGAAAAGGACCACTAACACGTGTCCATATAATACAAAATACAAAGAGAGTCTGAAACACTATATTTTATTGAAACATAAACCCTACCAAACACATGAGCCATGATAAATTTAGCTTTTTCCAAGTAATTTTCTGGTAAAATATAGCTTGTAAAACCAAAACCAGTGTAAAATTACCCTTTAAACAATCACTCTGGTAATTGGGTATTGATTATCAAGTCCACAGTTTTTCCTGGTCTCATGCTTAAAATGGACATGAAATGTGACACATGTAAATGACTGAAGGCCCTATGATGTTGTGACAACTGTTAGGAACATACCGAAAATTCTTCTTGAAACTTTACGTTGTTATTGGCACATAGCTCCTCGACATGCTGCAGGAACGCTTTCTTGCCCACAGGTCTAAGCAGAAAGGACAAGATTAAATGAAACCCTATACTGGCCTCATAACATCAAGTGCAGAATAAACATATATTTGGTTTCCTAACAGATAACATTATTTAAGCGCATCTTTTCTTTACAGATCGGGGCTTACAAGTTCAGCGTAGGACTAATTCTCATAATAACATGAGTTTTCAGCCTGTGTAAATATCTCAAAATGACTTCTCAAGCTAAAACACACACATGCAAGTTTCACCCCAGAGAGAGACAAAGCATTTCTCCAGTTACCATGCAATTAGTCATGCTTTTATGATTTATATGCAGGTTGTACTTGTAAACGCATGAAAAGGCACCATACATTAACACTCATCACACTATTTAATCCACAGGCTCAGAATAGAAGGAAAAAAAACAACAACTTTGGTCAACTTACTTGAGCGATTTCCTATAACTAAGTAACCTGCAACAGAGATCACATTCAAATGTTCACGTGGAAGCTGTATAGCTTAGTACCCAAAAGTATTTTTGCATGATGCTGCTGTTTAATATTTATAGATGTAATTATTTGTTTTAAAGCACACAGTACATGCCAAACTGTTGCAGTGATACACACACAGAAAGACTGACATAATCAGACATCAGAACATGTCTACTTAATAACTTTCTGTTTATTCCTCAAAAATCAGTTGTATAATGTGCATAGTGAAGAAACATGCATTTTTAAAAAATTAAGGAAAAATAATTTCTTAAAGTCCATTAAGCAACACCAAATGTTTTATCTACTGGTTATACTACTGCTTATAGGATTTTAGATACTATTTAGATGCTAAAATTAGGCTTTTACCATAGGTCCCATCCAGTGAGGAAGACAGTAGGTCATTAATATTCAGGATGTCTAAAACAAATACAACTTAGTGGTGGTTAACAACACTAAGCGGCCCAAAAACAACAGCTAAAACTAAGCACTGCCTGAAGCTTAAAAAACAACCTAAAGAACCTTAGGTACTGGTATCAGCTGAGACCTCAACATTGAACAATGATTTGAGTGTGCAACCTAGAGATGGTGGTGCAACACTACAAGGACCATCAGGAATTACAAAAGGAAATTAGTCTTTTCGAAGAAAGAATGAATCGTGTCCTGGTTCAGGTAAAAGGCAGAACCTACCTCCAACAAGGAACTCATTGTCTCAATATCACTTTATCCCTATGAAGAACAAAAAAAAAAAAGCATCCACTTCTTCAACCTGAGGGTCATTGCTCCTTGATACAAAAACCTGTGCATTTTTTTTTTTTAGCATGGAGACCAAGAGATCCAGATCTGGCATCTATCTAATATATATAAATACGGTGTAATAATAATAATAATAACAGGGTTATCTTAGGTTAACTGTTTTAGTGTTCAATACTACTGTAGAAGACAAACAAGACAAAACAACCCAAAAGTTATTGACTGCCTGTGTACATCAGCGCATGAAAAATAGTATACATACTCATGATCTTTTTTTTTTGTATGTTTTCATCATTATCATTTAAAAAAAATAGAGAACAATGCTGAATCTATGCTGAATCTAAATGTGAGAATCAATTGATGGAAACTGTGAACTGGACTCTTCAAATATATGTAAAGTAAAAACCTTTTTCTGGTAAATTTAGAGTATGGGAGGAGCACTGTCAGTTTTTCTTTTCCTCTTTCTACTTAGTTATCTTTACAGAAAATGAGAGGATATATTTACAATTTGAGAAAATCCCCTCTTTTATAGTTTCTACAGGAATCACAGTCCTTATTAGAAGATTCACCCCTCCTGTTATGATGGCAAATCAAAATTTTCACCCTCCCTTTCATTCCTGACCTTAGTGTTCAGGACAATATTACATGATAAATTTTACTAATGGGGATGTAGACAGCTATAAAAACCTGATAGGAGTTCTAACTCTACCACATTTTAATCAACTCAACTCAAAAAGAAAAAGTCCGCCATGTGACTAGTAGTAGGGTGTAGGATGTACCCTACTACTTGTGATAAGGCGGATGGGTAAACATCATTTGACATCAGGTTGTCACAAGAGATGATGGAGTTACAGGTTTACGGCATGATTGATGCTGGACCTTATACTGGGGACACTTCAACATTTTTAGTTATTGGTATGTGTGCATGTTCTTTGTGAAAATGGGTAAGAAGTAACTAACTCAGTACTCATTCTCTTGGAATTGAGTGGACATCTGGTCACTTTATTAATATAGGGGGCTTTCTCATTCCACCAAAAGCCTCATGAACAAACCCCTGGAATCTTTCTTATGACTTGATATAGGTGGGAATCCTCAGGTTGTGGGGAGGTAAGTGGGTTATATGCTACAAAAGGAGGAGCATGTACATTTTTAAATAGAGAGGGGCTTTATTTTTAAAATTATAAAAAATAAATAAAAACATGTCCAGCCTTAAGACACCCCAATCATTTTTTTTAATTTTAATTTTGCTCTCAAAGCTACATAAAATGAGTCTTAAATATATTTTGGATCAGTACATTTCCCCCCTTAGCAATAACCAGCTCCAGATTCCATTTTATAGTAGTTTTCCCAATGGTCTAGAAATATTTCTAAATCACTCTTTAATGGAATTTCATTTAATGAAAGTAAAATTTCTAATTCCGTTTGTCAATTTATAAACACTATGTCAGATGCAGGACCAAGAGACACAAGGTAACACAGTTTTTTTTTTTTTTTTAAATAGGCCTTATATGACTCTTAAATAAGGTTAAAAAGGTTTAACCCAGACGGACCCAGGATGAGTGTTAAAATGCTTTTATTACTTGAGGCTTTAATATCTGTAGTCAGCACTAGATGCCTGTTTGTCTTTGGCCATTTGCAGTGTTTGCTGAGTATGAGATCAGTGTTGTTGAAGCAAAACTGTAGCTCAGAGCTGGTGGTGTGGTAATGAATGCTGCAGTGTGAGAGATCTACTCCATGACATTGAAAATGTTGCTTGCCTGCTAAGAATATGCAGTTTTGTAGAACTGGTTATCAGGTCTAGGACAAGTGTCAAGTGATATAAATATATATATATATATATGCACATATATGGAACCTTTGGCACTGTTTGCAGTAACAAACATTTTTTTAATTTGACGGAGCGTGGATTTAGTAATTTATCGTCTGGTGATTATTGTATTTAGCCTGAATCTGTGTCATTTGCTTGATAGGAACTTACTGTGGGCCATATTTGGAACAGTGTTTTTCCTTGTATAATTTTCAGGGTTACTGCACTCTGTACCTCTGTACTCTGTTCTCAATATCTGAAGTGGTATTAGGTCTTTTTTTATGTGTCTATTACATACTTTCTCTTGTAAGTATGCATCTAAAGAATGGCCCTAAATCTAAGATATATAATACTCATTGTTTAGCCCGCCTATGTGTGCTGACTCTTTATATGGTAAGGAGTAGATGTAAGTATTTCTTGCTATTAGCAGGTTGGTTTTTTAACATTATCCTATGTATATGTTGTGATGGTGCAGAACTCCAATATAACTGCACAATTAGGTAGTAAAATGGTGGAACAAAGGAAAAGTAACAGGAGTTCAAGCAAGCGCTTAGTAAAAACTATAAAATATCTTCTAACAAAAGCTGGTAGATAAAAAATAAGCATTACATATATATCCCATGCCATTCATACAGAACTCAGTTTTAATCCTACCAGAAGTTTAGCTATAGAGATGGGCAATTTTTGAAAAGTTGATGTTGCAATGGAAATCCTTATCTTTGCAAGTGAAAAGGTTACATGTATAGCTTGGGTCTAGAATCCAGGTATTTCATCATTGTGATTAAAATTATATGTTTAAGTCAGGTAGTCATCAAAGTCAGTTATTCTTGGAATGTGTTCTTAGAGAAGAATTTCCTACTAAGGAGTATCTATAGCTTTGAGGGTATTGGTAAAATCTGCCTAATTTTTAGGGACTTTAAAAATGTCACTAAACATAAATTTTTAAGATATATTTAGTTCACCACTTGAAAAATGTGGACAGCACCAAGTTAAGCAATTTTCTACAGTCTGCATAAGATACACACACGACTGCTAACGGATTGCTGTCTTTGTTTCCTTTTATATATAATTCGACATCCAACACCCTGTCTAAGTAACCTTTACCTCTGTACTCATAGACTAACAAATGTGTCTGCAGTGGGAACACTGCTTTATTTCTATGTCAACCATAAAAATCTAATTTATGGATACATGTGGCCAAATACTACATTTTGCTAGCTTAAAGTGTATCAAGCTTTTTATATTTAAAATACTATGATTTTATTTTAACTCTGGATATCCTTTGCTTGGTATACAATTTCATGTCTGGGTTTTTAGTCTAGAAAAGGTCTTATTCCACTCATATTACAATTCACACATCCATTGAATAACCATACATTTCTGGTGCCAGAACTGTTGAATGTCACAGTGTCATATAAAAGAGAAAATTGATTATTAAACTGAGAACATTAAAATGGTATATGAACTTAATGGGAATCATAGTTTAACTGACATCATGAGGTCAGTTGTTAAAGTTTTTGGCCATGTAACATTTTTTTTATTGTTTAAACGTTTATGCTTATCATTTTACCACTGTAAAAAAATGTGCCCCATGAATGACATCCTAAAGAGATCATAAATTACATATACAAACTAGGTGATATGAACCTAATTATGGAAACAAATAATTATTTATTAATATCAAAGACTTTTTAATGGCTGTGGCCTTCTATTGCTTTTGATAACAGATTCAGTCCCTGAGGTATTGTTCGTACTAAACTATATATTTATTCATTGCATCAGCCTTCATAAAAAAATTATGTTATTTCAAGACAACAGATATCTAGTTTGTATTCTGCACACCAGAACTTCTTTTAAATAACCAACTGTCTTTAATTTGGAAAACCAATAAAAGGCATTTCAATTTGTAGTAGTAAAAAATCAAATATAATTGTTGGTGTCTCCTACTAGAATATTTAAAGTTGTTAGGTGGACCCTAAGGTACAGACATAAGTAAGTATATTCCAGCATAATTTTATCAGACACACTGTATTATTGATACAATTATGTTTCATATTTACTACAACTAAGGATAAAAAGGCAAAGGAAGACAGTAGGGGTTTTGTTGGCATAAATATGAGTATCTATAATATTTATGTCAGATTAAATTAGATGAACACATTGTGTTACATATGACTGACAAAGTTACAAAAAAGCAACATTAGTAATCCCTAGTCCACTTAAAAAAGTGGAGGTTTTGGGATATCTAGAAATATGATTAACTGGTAAGTAATCTTAAGTAGTCCATGAAATATCATTATGCAAACGCAGGCAAGCTTCAACAAAATCCCAACGCGTTTCGCCCTATGGGCTTCCTCAGGGTCTGCTGTACTTGGATATTGAGGCAGCTGCTTCTACTTCTTACCAGTCAGCTCTTGGAGACATTCAGGACAATAGAAAATCTTATGATCCTTTCTAGCCCTGAGTCAGGGTGATACTAACTATAGACAACATCTTGTTACTAACCACTCTTACTGCTCACATTTCACCGCTTCTTCAGTTTCTTTTCATACCATCATTAACAGTCTATTTCTTTTCATAACATCAACAGTCTATTCTCCCTACTGACATTGACTTATTTTTTACATGGTTCTCCTAATATCCTCAGGAGGCCCATAGGGTGAAACGAGTCAGGTATCCGTTGAAACTTACCTGATTTTAGATAATGCTATTTCATGGACTACTTAACTTAAGATTACTTACCAGATAATCGTATGTCTAGATATCCCAAAAACTCCTCTTCACTTCAAGTAGACTAGGGATAGCTAATGTTGCTTTTTTGTAACTTTGTCAATCATATGTAACTCAATTTGTTCATTTAACAAACAAAAAAATTATAGATACTCACATTTGTGCCAACAAAATCTCTACTGTCTTCCTTTCCTTTTTTATTGTTTGTTGTAGTAAATATGAAACATAATTGTATTATTAATACAGTGGGTCTGATAGCATTATGCTGGAATATACTTAGTTATGTCTACACCTTAGGATCCACCTGGCCTCTAAAGCAAACTAATGTTCCTTAAACAACAATGTAGGCAGACATAGACATGTGTAAGCTTTGCAGCTGCATGAGGGCCCCAGGGCCTCCTCAGACAACAGTGGCCCTCACTACCAGGCCTAGACTTATACTTAAATATAAAAAACACATTCAGAGTACCAGCTTCACATTGGGTGTCGTAATGCACTGCTTGACCATTTAATCCTAGTTACAGCCAGGCTGCACTCATAGTTCGAAGCAATCTCTCACCTGACAAACAGGTTCTGAGGTGGAACTTTGATTTATTTGTTGGGCAGGAGATCACTCTATCCAATGAGTGTAGTTGGTGAACAAATGCAATGCATTCCAGAGCTGAAGGACTAGTGACTTACAGAGTCCAGGTCCAGTCTGAACTAACTTCCAGGGGCTCACAAGTCAGTTTTGAACAAGGACCCACTGTTGGCTATGTCCACCCCTGATTCTAATCAATCATCAGATTGGATGATTCATGAGATAACTGGCCACACTGTTACAGATACTTCACCATTTTTGAAAGGTGGCAAAAGATCTTATGTACTGAAGACACCCTTTAGTTGGCTACAATGTTAACCCATCCACATGAAAAAAGATCACTCATTGGTACATATTAATATCTGTGTCAGGTTGCTTTTTTTAAAAACAAGTTAGACTTTTTTGTTTTGTTTTTTTATTGATGCAGATGCCAAATCCTGCAATAAATGCCAGCTTTTTGACGTGCATGATGCAAGGCTTTTTTTTTTGCATGGGTGTTTTCATTTATTTTAACTATATACTGCTCAAGCAGGTAACCTGACCCCTACATTTCTCTTGAAACAATGCATTTAAAGTATCCAGCACATTGGAAGATGTAAATGATACTACAGATTGTTGATTTTAAAGTTCATATATCTCCTTGTGACCCCAACACATGTAAACTACCAGGTTAGAATTAATAAATTTATAATATGGTACGCAGATTAAAAAACATGAATAAACTGGCAGAATTACACTGGGATATGGTTCTTCACAATCACTGAATCACTGTAGATTATAGCTGCTAAACCATCATACCCTCTGCCGGGCCAAATGTATAAAGTCAAATCCACCCAAAACTAATATATTTTGGTTGGATTCAGATAGTTAAATCGTCCTTTGACTCCTTTGATCTTACTGACATCTGAGCTGCAGGATCTTTTGTAAACTTTGTAAGTTTCTTTGCACTGACTCATATAAGGTAAATGGGTATTTAACAACCACTTTAACTTGTGAGGACAGCTAAAGAACAAATGTCATTTTAATGGAAAACAGGCGTTCGTACTACAAAGCCATGGTTTACTTAGTGAGCAACATGCTTCCCAATGTGCAGCAAAATTCTCATTTTTCTTTTTTTAGCACTATAGTACAAGTACTTTGTAACCTTAATAAGGAAAATTACACAAACATCAAAAATTACAAAATTATCAGTATTGTTCCACATAAAGGAGAAGATTTTTCTGCAATCAGAAATCAGAAATATGATGTGGATATATGTTGGTGTGTACATTGTCTGTGCTGAAGGGCATAAGGATTTCAAACAAGGGTTTTAGATCAGTGCATAAGGGGCCAGTGTACAATTTTCTAATGACAAACAATCTTCTTGTTAGCTGGATATCCATTTCCTTATTTTTAAACAGCAGTAAAATGATAAAGTGACCTGTACATCCTGCAAGCTGGATGTTTTAATAAACATCACCTGATGAAAGATGTCTCCTAGCTGTTGATATGATAATGAGGGGATAGTTTTAGCCCAATTCTGAGCCCTACCATACATACAGCTGACACAGATGTCTTTCTTATAATGATATATGATGAAAATTCTGTTCCAACCTAATATTTATATAAACTGGCGATGCTAAGAGCAATCAAGACAGTAAAAACTATAACATCTTATTGATGATTCTTTTTTAAATCCTATTCAGGAAGACTTTACTATATGTAGTAACCCGACATTTAAGTTAACTCAAAAGCATTTATGCAAATTGAAATGTCAGTGGGGTAAACATACCATTTAAAAGATGTCAGACTGCTGTCGTTCTTATAAACATTTGCATAGTACATATACTTACTTGAACCTGAATATTTACTTCTCCTTGAAAAGTTTATAAATGCGTATTAAAGATTTTTCATGACTATATTCAATACATACCAACCCTTTGTAGGGTGTTATACTACCTACAGGTCACAACAAGCATACAGTATTTGTGAAAGTACACTTTGATTGAGATCCCAGTTCTAATAATATTCTTACTAATAATTATTAATAATACTAATATTTAAGATTAATAACATAGCACAAAAAGTAAGTATTTTAAAAGCAAGACATAGTATATGGTTAATGTTCATTGATATAGAACATGTTGTTTGCAGCCCAATTAAGACATAGATTAAAAGTTTTGTTTTCATCAAGGTGATGTGATATTATGACAATTAATAGTAGTGGTCTTTTTAACCATATACTATCAAAAAGAAAGTCTTGTGTCCCCATCTTAAGCTAATGGAAATACAAGACCATTTGTATACTGTGGACACAGGAGCACACAACCAATCCATCATTGACTTACTGAATGACATATATGTCCTTGCGTCTAAAGAAAAATGATGAATATCTGAAAGTAAAGATTCATTAATATTTGAAAAAATGTATTGGCTGAATAATAAACTATAGTAAATATAGTTACTTCTTTTCCTTTTCACTTGTTCCAGTTTATTCTTTGAAATACCCAACTTTCTAACATTTTAGAAAAGAATTATTGAAGTTTTATTTAAAAATGGATTATAGCATATTTTTCTTTTAATGACAGGTTAGAACTGTAGATACGGTAACCAGGGCTGGGTAAGCAAATGTGGCAGCCACTTTTAATGTAGCTGTTTATCACCAACATATGTACACACCTTCTGCTGGGATCTTTGGATTTTTGTAAAACCCCCTAGATCTCAAGAGTGCTAACTGAGCTGAAAAACAGTAGAAGAGGTAGGTTTCCTTTCTCTCCCTAACTGCTGCTGTATCTGCTTGAGAAACTCAATCTACAGGAAAGGGCAAAAGTGTTAGAAAATTATGCATCTATTAAGTGACTTTATTAGTGGGATAAGGTGCTAGGGAAGCTTGTCCCACGACTGACCAGAATTGTGTATTTAATAAAAAGCATTTTTTATGTGAATCTAGTTTAGGAAACCCATTAGACTGAGTTAAAAAAAAAAAAAAAATATTTTTTTATGTGTATATTTGTAGTCTAGATGAAAAGTGTAAAGAGCATTGTCTTGCAAACTAAATGCAATCTTTGCAATCAGAATGCTAGAAAAGCATTGAATTACAAATACTGACTGTAATATTCCATAATTCATAGAATATAAAATGAAAATTACTAGCAAGAAAAGTATGTCATTATGGTTTATTGTCTTACAACGGAGACAGTAAAACTAGGGAAATACTTAAGGATTCGGGTATCTGAATTTTTCATCATTTCCCAGATTTCCTGAAGATTTATAAAACTGCTTATAGAATTTGGGGACCAGGTTAGTCGAGTATTCTGAGTGTGTATGTTCACAATTAAGCAGAAACTTCCTATTAAGCAGAAACCATCATTATTGAAGGTATCCATCAACCAGGTTAGAGTTTCCTCTTAGATAATTTTGGAGGTCTGCATAGTTCATAGACTTTAGTGAGCAAGGCCCGCCTACTCTTCCAATGAATTCTTTGGTAGGATTTTTTTTTTTTAGCAACTGCACAAATACACTGTTTCAAGCCCCTTGATAAACCCAACCTTCTATGCAAAAGTGATCTCCCATTTCACAATGTAACTGATGGTGTCCACTTATTTTCAAATATTGACTTTTAGAAAAGTCAGTACTTGTATAGTATTTTTGTAACTTTGACTTGTAATGACAGATTGGGCAGCACAAAGTAGGACACTGTGAGGTTACTTTAACCTGGGAGACTTTGCTCTAGTTTTTTTTTAATTTTTTCAATTAAGAAAGGTAACACTAATGTAAGCATTTCCATACAGCCCTGAAATGTGTATTTTTATCTTGATGCATATACAGATGTATCTAAAAGATATTTGCTAATGTATTTTTATTAGACAAAACTAAACTTGTGCAGAGTTCAAAATAAAAAAAGGTCTACAAGGAGTTTGGTAAAAAATTATTATAGTAATAGATCCAAAACAAACCTGTAAAGAAGAAGATTTATACCTACCTTTTCCCAGATTTCTGAGGGTATGATGACCTACACCCTTGTGTAGAGATTTCGGGGAAATAAAAACCA
This sequence comes from Pyxicephalus adspersus, assembly GCF_032062135.1. Taxonomy (NCBI): domain Eukaryota; kingdom Metazoa; phylum Chordata; class Amphibia; order Anura; family Pyxicephalidae; genus Pyxicephalus; species Pyxicephalus adspersus. The sequence goes on along the minus strand of NC_092859.1, from coordinate 80,345,533 downwards.
AGTAATATTTTGTGAGAAGACACTCCAGTCCATATCAAAAGTGTCTTCTTGCAGAATTTTCAGCTGCTTTGTATTTTCCAGAATCTAGCTAGGCATGCAATGTTGATGCCAGAATGTGGGGGCGAGGTAAAGTATAAATCTAACCTTTTTTACAGGTACCTACATTAAATATATTACATCAAGTAAATATATATATATATATATATATATATATATAATTTTAGTCTAGTCTTTTATTATTTTCACAGCATTGGAAACCACTGAGAAGCCCACCAAGTTTTTGTTCTTGTAAGTGTGTCATTCCTCAACATTAACCCTGCTTAGTCAGATCTATTATAGGTCAATGATTCAGCACCTTGGGCCACTGAAAATGACCTTTTCAATAGGTGGTCATGAAGCAGGACTAATAAGTAAAGTTGAAAGTTCTGCAAGAGCGTTTAATGTGTCACCTAATACTTTTTAAAGCTTTTTAGCAAAAAATCATCCATTTCTACGCATCATCTTGTAAGTTTCCCCATGTGGTATTTGTAAGATACAAGGACACTGTATAGCATGTGAAAAATACTAAGGATTCATCAGATGTCAACATAAGGTGATTTTATTTCAATTAGGTGCTTCACAGAGTTCAACAAAAATGGAAGCAGTCTGTGTGTTAAATGTTACAAAGCTTTGAAACCAAGTTTGAACTGGATCCTCCAACTATCTACCCACAAAATATATGGGCTGATTAATTTAATCATGATGAATACAGCCTTTCAGGGTAATTTGTTGTTTTATTGCTACACTTCTGAATTTCTAAGAAAATTTACTATGCTAATTATAAAACCATGATGAATGAAAGTGCAACAGTGATTTGCAATGATAAAGGAAGCTATTCAGTAGCACTCTTAATGGCTTCCAGCAGTGATTCTGCTGTGATAACTTCGTGATATTAGGACAATAACATCTTAGTAACAGACAGGAGTCAAAGTGGAGATTCCCCACGACTTGCACTGGTACTGCCACCATCAGGCCTTTTAAATGCTGAAATTATTTATATATGTATAAAGGAAAGTGACACCCTGGTTGCAAATGAAGCACAGCTATTAAGCTTATTGTTGCTGTGCTACTGCGGTTTCATACAAATAAATACCAGAGATAAATTTGAATCACCATATTATCATAAAATAAAAAGCCCTTCACTTTTCTTATCCGTCAGTGCCATTTTGTGCTGCGTTCATTGGCTGCAACTGACAATTTCCCAAAATCAGCATGATGGAATTGTATGTATGATGGATTTTTTAGAGTATAATATTATACTCAGATGCCATAAAACTCATTATGTTAAAAAAGGTTATTACTTATTGGTGCATGACTTCTTTATGGATATTTACTGTTTTTTTTATCATGTAGTCAGTGATATTCCATAGTTACCCATCAGTATCCTAAACTGCATAAACCAATATATTAACAAAACTAAACATATTTTAATGAAGAAGAATTTACAGTGAGGATCAAGGGAAGTTCAAAATTTGTCAAAAACTAAAAAGAGTTAGAAAAAGTGTGTGATACTCAATTGTAAAACTGAGTGTCTGAAAGACACAGGTCAGCCTTTGAAAGAGGATATCACTGACCTGTATAAATAAGAGCAGGACAAACACTTCCAAACAAGTAAAGGTCATGGTGGGGTCATGGCTGATGACCTTTTGGACTACTGTTTTGTCAAATGAGTATGCTTACCGTGTTAATCTCTCATCCTTAACCTCCAAGTCTGCCACTGTGATGAACTGGTCAAGCTTGAATTTTGTGTCAATTATTTCAGCATCTCGGGGAGAATATGTACCACCTTCTTTTTGTTTCTGCCGAATTCTAAAGAAAATATGTAAAATATACACACTTTGTTTTCCATGTTCATGTAACTTTTCTAAAAATGAAAGCTAATTAGAGATCATGTTGGCACACAATAGAGTCCTGCTAACAGTAGTTCTTGATATTTAACGGAAGCATGTCACATTTTTTTTTTATATCATGCTATGAATTATTTAGTGAACAGTGGAACTGTACTCACTGAAGTGTAACTGTACTCACTGAAGTGTGTATATATATATATATATATATATATATATATATATATATATATATATATATTATATATTTTATTTATATTATAATATATTTAATATTACTTTTCAATTACTTTGAAATTAGCAACCCCTAATTTTCACATTAGCGCATACACCAAATGACACAGCCAAGCCTTTTTGATAGCAGTTTGCCTTTTAGCCCTATAAATGACCAGATTTATTTCCTATAGGCTTTTTTGGGATTCAGCTTTATGTTTAGGTTTTGAATTCAGAGACGTTTTGTTAACTGAACCAGGTAAATTAACTCATTCCAATGTATTATATTCATCAGGCAGAGTTACATTCCCACCTCAACCTTGTACCCTGAATTCAAGATTGCACACAAAATTCCTGCTTTAGATATTTATAGAGTTATGATTAATTTACTTTTAGTACTGTTACACATGACCTTTTCTTAATGCTATTCAATTTACTTTATAGAAATACATAATTCTTCATATGTCTTAAAAGTCCAAAAATGTATTTGCTTATTAAATAGGATTGCACTGAAACTGATTTGTAACTTTGTTAAGAAAGCAACACTAGAGAGATTCACAAAACACTATCTATATTTCTTGTCTGTTTATAGCTAATAAAACTGTGTTTTATTATCTAAGTATAAAGATATAAAAATAACCAATAGGAATGAGTTACAGTTATAACTTATTTAATGTCCAATATCAAAATGAATGAGGATCTTACCTTGCAAAAGCATAGATGGCAGCCACAAGAAGAATAACAGAAAGTATACACAGGGTAACAGATAAGATAATTTCCACAGCTCTTTCTGATAGTCCATCAGCTGGGGAAAAAAATGGAAATTAAAAAAAATCTTTTTTTGTAGTAAAGTGACTGCAGTTCTTACATACATAATTTAGTTGAAAAGGAAATGAAAAAGAAAACTAACTAATAATATCCCCAGTGTTTGATAAAAAGAAATACCTTTCTATCTCGGTATGTGCTATAATATACTAGATGAATGATAAATGCCATTTTAATTTGTAGTCTAGCATTTGGAAACTGAATAACTTACAACATTTTTTAACACAACAGCAACAGCAGTGGTTTATTCTTGTGATGGGTATTTAATAGTAGCCCCCTATAGATACAACTGTTGTATGATTTCAGTAGGACAATGCTCACAAATTGACTATGGAGTTTGCTCACTGCTACCTGGTTAAATTAGGATGCATCATGTTTTATTGCTAACTGGCTTAACTAAGATTCATGTGCAAATTGCACTGCAGAACTCATATTCAATTATTATTATTATTTTCAGTTCATCAAACACCAAAAATAAATGCTGATGTTTTGATGTTTCTTTGTGCACATGCCTATTTTGTACATAGTTAATGTAAGGCAATGGAAAAATATTAGTACTGCAAAAGGAAGCTTTTCATGCATGTGTATGTAAAGACTTTGTGAGTATAGGGATATATTGTTTGTTTACCAACACTGCAAGACTACAGTTAATGAGGGCTTTATGCAAATGTCATCCTACACCTCTACCCAGTAGCTTCACTGACATTCATGTGCATGTACAGGGATTTTTTTTGTGTATAAGGAACCATAAATGTGTGCAATGTAATAATATATAAATATAAGAAAGGCTTTTTTAGCATTAAAACTTTATTTTGTATCACAATATGACAAATACTAGAAATATTAGATCATCCGGTAAATTGGTGTTGAATAGACCTAAGAAAAAAGTTACAAACTAGACCAGTATAACTTGCAGTTAACATGATAAACTACTAAAAATAATCTTACTGAAAAGTGATTTTACTGGAACACAAAGGTAAAATGAAAGCTAAGGTAATTCTCCATGGGAATTAATAATTAATTTTTGCCCCTTCATAGATTTAACAATACATTTTGCAATAGAGGTATTTTAGGAAAAAATGGAACACACAGGATTTTTAAAGTACTACATGGCGTTTAATATTTTCTGCTTTAAAAACAAATAGGTTGGAGATCCACTCAAAGGGCCTGATTTATTCAAGCTCTCCAAGGCCAGAGAGGATACACTTTCAAAAGTGAAGCTGAGTGATGCAGCAAACCTGGAATAGATTTCCTTAAAGTCATTTGGTTTTGCTAACAAATGTTTTGAATTCTGGACCAGATCCATTCCAGGTTTGTGGGATCACCCAGCTTTACTGATGAAAGTGTATCCTCCTCAGCCTTGGAGAACTTTAATAAATCAGGCCCAAAGATTGATCATGCAAACTAAACCTTAACATATTCATCATTCCTTTTTTACTATTAAACAGTTCTCAAGTATCTAATGATTACAACATTGGACCAGGATTTAAAATCTTGTTACGATAAATGTCTTTGAAGCCTCTGTAAATGTGCTCAAATGATACAAAATCTTTCTAGCAGCATTAACAAAGAGTAGAACCACAGAGCAAATTATGTCATAATGAATAAATGTGTCTTTATTTACTTTAATTCAATCAATTTGCCATGTAGTGTCATGAGCTACGTAATTTTTATGACAAATAAACCCAGTAGTTACATTTTGCTTTATGTTTCAGACAAGTTTAATCGTTCCTTTGATTACTATGTTATGGAGCCATGCAAACACACTATAATCACTATGTATGAAGAGGGACTGAGGTATCAACCCCTTCCCTCAGATAATGAAAATGATTTTCCCTTCACCCTGCTACAGCACAAAGCTTTGGCTTTACTGAGTGCTTTTAAATGTTGGGCCCTTAACATTAAATGAAACATGCAATAGTTTCACTTATTGTTTTTTCAATAAACATGTGAAATAGATAAATTAGATGTCCTTGCCAATCTATTTTAAGAGAACCTAAGGTTTCACTTTTAAGAATACATGATCAGGCAGGTCATTATTGCAGAAAGGGACTGGCAATGTCCATTTTGCAATAATCCCTCCTACCTGCCTAATGGCTTTGGGTTTCTGGCAAGTTATGCAAACAATAAAGCAACATTTGTACGGTGAATAAAATCACTACCCTCTCTAATTTTAGCAGTTTATCGGCTTGTTTTGATGGACAAATATAATATGCATTCATGCACTCGGTATTCATTTAAGATCAGTTTGAGATGCTTTACCAGAGTTTTTTCACCAGTGTATTTAATGTGTACTTGACCACTTTCTAAGCTTTTTTATTCCTATTGACCTGTGTGGGGACAAAAGCACTTCTGATGTGAACACATGCCTCTCTACAGAGCTTTATCCCATGGACATTTCAGAATTTGTTTATTCCTTGTGCCCTTGGTGCATATGAACAATTTTTGAGCCTTGTGTATTTAAGATGCCAGTTTCTAACCTTGCAGACATTTACAGAAAATGATCAATGCATTATGTACACTAGTTTACTGAAAGCATTTGGCTGCACCACTGCACCCTACGTGCCTGGACTGCTACGTGCAGGGATTTGAGAACAACTTCAATGCTAAATAAGAAGGCCCTTTGAATTAAGAGTATGTTTTTTACGAAAAGACAAAAAATTAAATCCAGAAATGTGTTTCATTATCATAGACACAATTTATACTGTATCACATTTATATATATATATATATATATATATATATATTCTGCTATTTATAAGTTCTTACCCAAAGTTTTTATAGGAATGGAATAGTTAGAGTCTGTATACTGTCCTTTAAAATTTGTAGCTCTAAATTTAAATCTGTAGAAGAAAAGAAGCAAAATGTAAACATAAAAAAAATCATACAGAAAAAAAAAATCTGCATTCCTCTCAGCAATAAATTAGCAAAAATGGCACCATGGTAATATAATATATTGTAAGTATTGGGTAACTTATTCAGAAACAGCTTTTACTCCATAGGACCAGAAGATTTTCTGCTTTGTTTTGAAGTGATTTTGTACTTATTATGTTTAACTATTTTACCTTTTTAGTCTGTCTTGACATAGTATGCATCATTTATGAGGGTACAGAAAGGGCTTTAGTTTGATTTATGCATATTATGGTACAGTACAAGTACAGGTGTTGAATGCCTATACTAGCTAACAATGACTGTATCTGTAAATGGTTAAACATGTTAAAGGTCAGGGTACTTATGCAGAATCGTATATAATGTATACTGGTGTTAACAATGGAAGGACAGTTGTTGCTGGACTTTACAGTTAGAGAATCCACACACAAGGGTTTCTGATTATGTGTGAATAATCGGACAGCAGAGCAAAAATATATGCTTGTAAAAGATTTAAAATCATGGCTATAAAATCTGACTGTCATTGGCTGAATGTGCCTGTTAATGCAGTAAGCAGACATCCCATAACTCAGGGAAACAATAGTAATTGTCCTAGAAAAATAAGTCAATAATTTTTCCACCAGGATTGGTTTTCAGGGGTCCCTGCACAGGCGTCATTGAATCTACTGACATACGTATTCTAATTTATCCTTTTTTCTAATGAATAGGGCAACAATCATCTCATAGCTTTAGGTAGATAGGTGTAGAAAATGCTGTACAAGCGACCCATCAACAGCATCAGTTTATCTCCGTGCTATTATAAGAAAATAGTCTAAAATTATATTAACCAATAAAACAGGTTGTGGCTATTGATACCTACTCAATAACAAAATTCAGCAGCTCTGAACTGATATGGGATTTATATTTCCAACGGACTATATAGCCTACTTCATGGAACATACAAACCAGATACTGTGGGGGAGCAGTCCTGCTGATGTGGCTGGTTAGGAAGCTATTAATTAAAACACAATGGGATGGGGAAGTTCCCCAGGGATGTTTCACTGAAGAGGTGTTATGTTATCAATCCTTCACTAATTCACATGCAGTGAAGCTACTATCAAAGACTGGCTCTATTTACCAAGGCAGCTGCTTTTTTAATGATTGCATCAATTAGCTTCTGTAGGCCGGCTTTGCTATGCTCCTAAAAGTTCTTGAAACTAATTAAAATTACATTTAATTTGTATGCTGTTATCTTAATTTAATGCAATAATTATCTAAATATTGCCCATAAGGCAAATGTTGTGCATTGAATAGGTTCTTACAGTAAACAACCATGTATAATGACCAAATTTAGTATCTCAGGTTGCCTTTAGACAAGCAAAAAATTTTGAAAGACAACTCAAAAGCATGTTTGTTAAAAATTAAATGTATATTGTTGTAATTGCTATATCATGGCAACATAAACATACATATACTGTTTTCTTGGTTTTAAGGGTCCATTACAGAATTCTTGTAACATGCAGGTATTGTCAGCTCCAATGACATATACTTCCTGCTTGCTGAGGAAACGGTTTGCCCCATCTGGACACGATGGATTTGGAAAACCTTCATTAGTAAAATATGGTCTTGGTTTTTGGAAATAGGCTTCATGCCACTTGGTGATATTCCCATCGTGTTGAGCTGTAATGTGAAGCACACAGGAATGTCAGATGAATTCATAAAACAAATAAGTGAATGTACCAGGAGAATATTTTAATCTCAGAACAATGTGACACGTGTTAAAACATTTTAGAAGCTTCTTTCTACAGTGGATAGACCACTCGGGTGGTCCTAATGTTATATAGTTGGCCAAGTTCCAAATGATAAAAATACAGCAATTCCAAATGATATTATAACACACAAGAATCTACATCTTTTTATACATCTAATTATTCATACACATAGATATATGAAGAGTATATGTACTTTTATATTTTTACATACAGACAATTTCAGCTAAAACTTTTTTACTTTTTTTACACAAGGTAAGAGTTATAGGTTCTGTCAAATTTATACTGCTTTCTATGACCCCGTAGTCATATTTTCTTTCCTTATGACACCGGAACAAGACATGAGGTAACATGTTTCATCCTGGCAGGAAGACATAAACACCAACACTAAAAACTAAAACTACACCATAACCTAAATTTTCTTTCATTGGAGATATTCCCCATCACTTCTTGTACCTTTGAGATGTCGGTAAAATCCCCAATGAAGATTTAGGTAACCTTAAAAACTTGATTTTTCTAAACCCTGCCTGTGTTTAGCAAAAAAATAATTGGTTTAGAATAGGGCTTTTCATTTTATTAATTTGATTTTTAATAAGAATTGTATTACTTCACTCAAATATACATTTTGTATCTTTTTTGCTTATTGAAAACAATAGGTATCACAAAGCTTAGCCCCACAATAAGAGAGCTGTATTGGCAGTGCAATCTTCAATTAAATTTTGATGTACAGACATTGGATGCCAGACAGATGGGAGAGTTCTGTGATCCATGACACATCTACACTATTCAGAGGAAAGAGTGGACTATTTGGTGAAAAACTAGTATATCCATAAACTATAAATCTATCTATGACAACAGCTCAAGTTCTCATTTGACACACTTTGAGTTATATGAAGTATATCTTCATCAACCCACCACTGCTTACCAAAACAAAACCTCAACATATTTTTTAGCATCTCTGGACCGGTACTGTTATTTTGGGAATAGATGTCAAAGATACCAGTACATAGGAACTTCTGATAGTTCAATAAATAGTTGACAAAAAATATTTAAGTTACATTTGCATATTTATCATGAGGTTTAGCTGTAATTTGATACATTTTAGATTCTTTACACATATTCCTGTCTAAAAAAAGAAGTTATTAATTTACTAATGAGAAGTTTAAATGAAGACAAAACACAGTATGATTTACCAGACTATTTTTCAGTGTTTGTTAATACACAATAATTATCATACAAATTGGTATATTCAATGATTTTTCTTTATAATTGATGGTAGGAAACGCTGTGCCAAGCTGTAAAATGCCCTGTAGTGTTAATAAATTCTCCTGGCAATATTGAAAATTTGAATGCAAATTTAAATTAAGAAGCTAAGAAGGGTGAAGAGTTTAACCAATATGTGGCTTTGCACACCATAACCTGCATTTATTCAAAGCACACATTTATTAGTTTGTATCTTTCTGTTGTGATAAAGATAAATACTTTTTTTTAGTTATTTCCCTAGTATACAAGAGGAGTGAAGAATATTATGCTTTAATAGAAACAAGGACAATCAATAACAGGAAAACACATTAAGTGCAATTTTTGTAACAGCCCTGCAAATTTCCTAAATCCATGATCACTTGGCTGGAAATCAGTAGAGAGTTGAGTTCTCAGTTACAATTTATCATAAAACTGTGACCTGTATCCTCAATAGTGATAGAGAGGGCAAGTTCAAGTTTTTAGAGATTAACACATTTTGCTTGTTTTTCTTAATTGCTAGGGGATTATGATATTTCAGCATGATTTACAGGCTCCCATGTGATATGGCCAGGCTTTCTAGTGGGTGCATTTCTATGAAATGGCTTGAATGTATTTGCCTTGCTCAATTTAGTCACAAACGTCCACAAGGGGAAAGAAGAAGGAAAGAAAATAAGAAGAACATAGAATTATTCATAAATGCCGAGGCTTCGTTCCTCCTCCTTACCCTGCTACCCATTGTTACTACAGGTAACGTATGGTATATACTGCTCTGTCTTTATTTGAAATGAAAATTTGTGGCATGCACATGATTGTAATTGTTCATCCAGCAGTTCTTGTAAAATTACATTATTGCAGGCAAAGCTTGATTTAATTGCAAAGTTCAGCAGTGTATAGCCGATTCTAGTTTTGCTTCCTTTGTTCAGATTGAAAATATATTCACTTAACATGAACAAAAACATTAAAGCTAGAGAATTTACTGACCCAAAGGCATCATATTTATTTTCCTTCACTTTTTCACCTTCTAGGTCACTATCTCAATATTATTTTAGTACCAGGGCAATATAGCTGGGTGTCAGCTAAAGCAAGGTCATGAGACTCTGGAAACAGATAGATCCCTTCAATTACAAATTAAAAGAAACTGGACAGAAACCTAATACAAACCCAAAGTCAAGGCTGGGATGTATCCCAGAGAACACTAAATCACTTTACAATTAAAGATGGATTTTCTTTTACGCACATATACAGGGCTGGAGGCTTAAAGTATATGTAAACTCAAACACAAAAGTCCAATATAATCTCTACCATGTTCATGCAATTTCAAAAGTAATTATCAATATTTTTAAATCCACAGCTTTGCTTGGAAAAACACCTGGTGATCGAGCAATAATGTTTCTTGCTCATGCAACTCCTGTTATTGGTTGTCTTTTTTGTCTCCAAATTGGCTCTTGCATTGTAACAGCCCTGCAAATTTCCTAAATACATGATCATTTGGCTGGAAATCAGTAGAGTTGAGTTGCTATCTTTTACACACAAGCTTCCAGTGGGGTAAACAAGTGGCTGGTTTAACACACATTACCCAGGTATGGTAAATTGTTGTCACAAAAAACTTGGATTAGAAAAAAAATGTGCGACGGGAAGAAAGAAACTGCTAACCAACCCAGGGCCAAGTCCAGACTATATCTGACATTTAAATTGTCTCAGTAACAACCACTACACAGTTCTGATTGTGTTTTCCTAAATGTTCTTCCATAACAGTTCATGATTATTCATAATTCAGTTATGATTGTCTCATGTTCCCCCGAGGAAGCCTAATCAGGAGAAACGTGTCGGGATTCGGGATGAATATTTTTCTACAAGCGTTCTATATACTTAAACTTTTTAATGGGTCCTTTGGATTTTGATTAAAATCTAGAGAGAATTGTCTAGCAATTAGTGACAAAACACCCCACAAACTGTCTTTGTTATCTGTACGGCTGCAATCACTACAAAGAATAAGCTGTTTATTTCCTATTTACAAGATAAAACAAAAAAAAAAACCCTCTCTATTTCTTTTTTTTCTACACGTATTTTAACCAAGGGGCTGGCAGCTACAACAAAAATTTAATGACTTGAGAATTAGGAGTTACTACAGATTTGAATCATAAAAGCAGTCTAATTTTAATCATTACGCAGTTTATAAGCCTTTCCTTTGCTTTTAATATTAGTCTAGATGTTTTTTAGTAAAAATGTTTTGCACAAATATAGATATGACTTCTTACATGAGCCATAATACAAATGAGAAAATCATCAAACCAGCAAACTTGTAGTTTGAATTACTTTACTTTTTCAATATGAAGCAACAGTTTTTTCCACATTTTCTCTGATCATATCTTGGAAGCTTTCCAATGACATTATAGCATACATCAATGTGACTATAATCATACATATATATTTAGCCTTTCTTTTATATTCTGAAGTGTATGGTTTCCACCAACTTTGTATTTTAGTAAAAGGTTTGATTTTTGAGACACTTCATGCCTCTATACACTCCTTCCTTTTTAACCTATTTCCATGAAGCACTGTTAGCTAGCAGCTGGACACATCTGGAGCTTGTGAGTTCCAAATATCAGTCATCTGCCAAAGTTTCAAAAACTATAATTACAAGACCTTGAAAACCTCAACCACAAGGCAGAATAGGATATTACAAGCAAGCATTTAGGTTAGATTTTTTATTGTATTTTCTCTTACCTCCATTTTCTGAAACAAGAATCTGAATTTTTTTAATTGGTCCATTGACATCACTGAAGTAGCATATTGGCATTTTAACACTAATGGTAGTTGATGTAGCCACAACACTCCCACTTGAGTCATAAATGGGCACAGGTTTCATTATGGGATGAGGTGGTTCTGTTGGCAACAAACAATGATCTACTTTCAAATATGGAATACTTTAACATTGTGTGGTATATTATTTTTGCTTGGTAGGAACACACAGCTAACTTTATAAAATTGACTGATAATAATGTTAAAAGGTATCCAAACCCCAAAACAAAAATGGAACAAAGTATATTGCAGCTTACCACATTTTATTTAGCATTAGCATATTCTTGTTTTTCCAGGCTGTTCATCCTTTTATTTCATCTGGTGAACCTGCTAGTAACACCTCCCGTCCTAGGCTGACAACACTAATTAATGTATTGTATGAATGGAGGAGCAGCATTTGGACTGGCAAGAATTCTTTACTACCACTCAGTAGCCAATCTAATTTTAACTGCTTTGGAAAAACATCCAAATTTTGAAATATATGCTCGATTCTAAATATTTATCATGCACATGTTGATAAAAAAAAATTTGACTGTGTCTCAGGTATGTACACATGTCAGAGAAATCTTGCCCGAATATGAACAGTAGTGCTTGTCTAAGGCAAGAATCTGACATCTGTACAGCAATCAGCCAACATCATGGATCTATCAGGACGGATCCATGGACGACTCATGGGGAATGTCCACTAGGCATCTTAAAGGAGGACAGCGCAGTGGAGTGCTCCTTGCTGATTCCTCGCGCTTCCCTCACCATAGAACAGCACTTGTTCATTCCTGTGTCACATTTTGTCACAGAAACGATTACAAAAAATAGTTTCCAGCGACACAAATTGTGTGTGTGTATGCTAGCTAATAAAACACTCAGTGGTAAACATGTCATTTTTTTTATTTACCTGACCCAATCTTACAAGGTGTGGTGTCAGGTACCTCCAGATTGTAGGTATTACTGACATGTCAGTAGAAACAGTCTGTCTGACTGAGAAAATTGTGTTTTTCCAAAAATGATGCATCTGCTGAGTGACCGACTCAAAATAAGAACGTATCAACTGTCAATTTGTAGCACGTTTACATGCTTTGTAACTGCACTCAAATCCCTACTCTGCTAGTTTTAAAACTCACCCATTCCACGTTAATCCCCTGCAACTATTTTATAAAGTGATAAAGCATCCATTATTTGTGAGCCATGACAATTAGGCATTAAACCTAAACTGGTGCTGACTGGAAAAAAAATGTCTATAATTGTAAAATCTATAATAAATATAATAATCAGAAAACATACATGCATCTTTTGCCTAAAAATGTTTTGTTTCAAAAAATAATGTGACACAAATACATTTTTGGGAATGATATAAAAAATATACTTATGCTTCCATAGGTTTGTGTATTTCCCTTCACTAATGTGTAAAACAATTAATAGTACCTTTTACGTCCGTGGTAACTCTCATTTGGATTTTTGGTCCTGCTCCAGCACCATTGACAGCATATATCTACAATGTAACCATATTTTTATTTATTTCACTGATAACATGTAACCATATACTCAAAAAGCACTTTACTCGCATGACTTTCACATGCCTGTTAAAAGTATGCATTAGGAGAGGTGTCAAGAAGAGGTGTACATTTATGTAGAATGATCTGTAGATGCATATCAAGCAGCATGTGACATGTAATAAATATTCACTGCAATTTGAATGTTCCCGTTGCATGCATTTTAAATAACAGGGAAAAACAATCAATTGTGAATGGCTGGTGAATGTTCCATTCACTTAATAAATTTTATCTATACTTTACAAGCATATATCGATTCTTTCTAAGATACTATTCAGAGAGGAGTATGCAGATCTGGAAAGTCAAAAATTCTCATCTGCATAGGTGTTCTGGGTTATTAATTAATTAGGTAAAAGAGTCTGTACAAAAGACAGAAAACCAGTATTTTTAGAAAGAAAGGTCGGAAAAGGAATTTTCTTGACAGGTTCCCATTATTGAGTACTATGTTTCTTATTAAACTTGGCATTAATCAGTAAGTTCTTACACTTATGTTATATGTATAGCCGCCTTTAAGTCCTTCGATAATAGCAGTTACTGATTCTTCATCTCGTCTAATGATGCTTAGATTGCGGATTTGGCTCTTTGAGGGATCACCTTCTTTGTATACAAGTGCCTGGAACATTTGAATATTTCCATTGGGTTCCGCGGGTGGAACGAAGGTCATCTGAACTTTAGTTACCTCATTTGGTATCTTCTCAATAGTTATGTTTTTAGGAGGATCGTTTGGCACTAAAACAGAATGGGGAAAACATTATCAGTGTATTATATACCTAGCTGTCTATGGAGGAGAGAAATAAAAGGGTAGAAACAAAATTTATATAGCACTAATATATTATGCAGCGCTGTACAAAAACAAGGGGTTGCAAATGATAGACAGACACAGACAGTGACACTGGAGGAGGAGAGGACATGTCAGAGATGGGGACTGCCTCTCAGTATGGAGGCATCCTCTTATGGTTGTGTCAATAGGACACAAAGTGAAGGAAAAACAAACAAACAACAACAAAAAATACTGGACATGTGATGCAGCAATCCCCCACTCTATTTTAAAAGTTTTAGCTTAAATATACATCAAAATGTGGTCTAACATTTATATATATATATATATATATATATATATATTTTTTTTTTTTTTTTTTTTTTTTTTTCAGACATCAGAAATGTGATAAATTCACCGTTTATACAACATGTACTTATCCCACCTTCTTTACATTGGCCTAACCCAACACAACCTCCTCAACTTCCACAATTGCCTAGTAACCAACATCACAGGGGACCATGGGGCCTGTCTACCTGTTCAGGAAATAGCTCAAAGAAGTCATAGAAGTATACCATGCAAGTGCCGACAGGAAAAAATTCTAAAAGTGTAGGAATAAAAACAAATGTGGGAACGTAGTCCTTTGAATCTCAGTATATACGCAACTATGTAGAGGGAGGGAGGTCAGTGCTGGTGGTAGTAGTGGTGGTGGGCGGCTTGTTATAAAAAAGTACACTCTCATACATTTCTCATTGCATTGCATACATTTCTCATATTACATTGCATGTAATAATGTTGTGCTTAGGCTCCCATGAACATCTATTATAGACATAATGGCCTGGTTTAATAAAGCTCTTGAAGGCTGGAGAAGATACACTTTCATCAGTGAACCTGCGTGATCCAGCAAACCTGGAATGGATTTGGTCAAGAATTTTAAACATTTGCTAACAAATAGCAAATTACTTTTAAGAAATACATCCCAAGTTTTCTGGAACACCCAGGTTCACAGATGAAAGTGTATCTTCTCCAGCCTTGGAGAGCTTTAATAAATCTGGCCCAATGAGAGAGTTCCACTCTCTGTTTTTGTATTAGAAAGAATATATGGGTGGAGGAAGGGGAATTCTGGAGAAGTAGTGACCTGATCACTACTTCTTTTTCTCCATTTAGGGAGATTAGGGCAGTGCTTTGATTGTATAACCATATTTAACAGTAAAGTGATAGCAAGCAGAAACTTTATTCACTTGAAAGAAGTAACTGATCACTACAGTTTGGCTGTGATTGTCATTTAAAAATCAGTTGGTCAAAACAACTAATCTTCATTGTGGCCTACAGCTATCAAACAAATATTAGTATCCACTTAAATTCTAGTTCTGTGTAATAATATACAAAACGTACTTTATATGTTTTGTCAAAGCTGCTGTGCAAGCTATCATTGTTATGGGAAAAAAAAAGACATACCTGCCTCAAGAGTGGTGGCAATCACGACATCACTGGATTTTCCTTCCGTAAAAACGGATTCTAGGTCTCCAGTAAAGGCTGTAACTATTACAGAGTAGCTTGTAAATGGCTTCAGGCCTGTCACCTCCATACTTTTACTTTCATTACTCCATCGTACAAACTCATTCTTGTAGTCTGCACCATTAACCTGTAAGCAGATAAAATTTTGTTACTTGGTGTACAGTACAACACATGTAATTAGAGCAACAAATTCAGAAGTCTGCATTTGTAATGAGAAACTATAGGTTATTCTAATTTGCACATATTCATTGCTGTTTGCACTGCAAAAGTAACCAAATCATCTGTAGTCTAGCAACAAAAACGTGCAGGTTCCCTACTATGTGAATCAGGTCACATAAACATTAGAACTAAGCCAGTGTTACAAGAAAATTTGATTGCAACAAAATCCTATTGCCCAGACACAACAAACTATCCTGCAGGGATTTAAAGGGGCAGGTGTTTAATTTACCAGAGCCTTCATTTATCACTTTATCACAGATTATTTAAGAAATAAATAAAATCTATAAGCCTTTATTCCTTAGAGAGAGGTCAATTTTAGGAAGGGGTGAGGGGGACTGGGGAAAATAGGAGCTTTCATACAGTTCAAATGATTGAGATATACTGTTTTCGTCTAACTGGAAATCAAAGGATTATATGCTCATCTAGAGATCCTAGTTTATTTACCAGCTTCAGGTTTTAAATTTAGGCATAATGTTTTTGGTACAGCAGGTATTGAACTAGTTAGGTAGATGCCAGTACATGTAAGGATTGTGGGTATTTACATAGTCACACAGACCTGTCTGGGAGAAGTCGATAAGCAAAGCACAATGTTATGAAGCAGTATCAAGCCAGAAGCAAAGTATGCAATGGAAAATGTATCTACTAAAACAGTACATGAACACATATCACTAATATTGTTAAAATTAAGCGGTCCATTTAGAAAGTTTTAAATCTGACATTCACTGAAACATCCCCTAGTGCAGAATCTTCCAGATCCATGTGTTTCAATGGCAGTAATTGATTCTCCACCAGAGAATGTTTTAGTGAATGTCAGATTCTCTGCTTTATAAATAGACTCCTAAGTAGATATATTTTATGGGTATGCTTAAAAAAATTAAATGACTGCATGTGACACCCTTCAATTGTGGCTTGTCCACAATGGTTCCATCAAATAAAAATTCATATGCATTCATATTTTTAACATTGAGCTACATAAACACAACAAGTGCACAATGATCATTTACTGGTGTTTTAGATGATGTTTAAAAAGTAACTCACTTTACTTTAAAGATACCAGTATATATGGTTATACACTGTACTGCATTAGGAATGGCTATACCACCCAAACAGGTTACCACGGTCAGGGCTGTATTGCATATATGTTAGTGGGAGGTATGTCAGAATAGTAAAATAGAAATCACTCTAACTGCTTGTGAACAGATCCCATATTCCCCCGTAGGACTGCTTTTACAATATTGTTTCAATGTGTATTTTTATAAGTAGATTAGGTGGTTGTACAGTAGTTTTCCTCTGGGGGGAAAGTGTGTATTAAGTGCAGCTGCTAAGGTATTAAGTTTGTTCTTCCTTGACAGATGTGCTGTGTTATCCCCAGTCCCATTCAGTCTTTTCTGTGCTTTTTGATGTACTAAACAGACGTTGACTTTAATCTGATGTCTTGTAGTGTCAACCTTCTTATTATAATTACTTCCAAAATGTTATGTTTGTATTATTCACAGTCAAGATCAATCTTAAATTATTCTCCTCTATCATAGAAAACAGCAACTGCCTGAGGACTTTTTATTAAATGAAAAACAGTTTGTCTTAAATTCAAGCTCTAATCCTGATTTATGGTTTCCTGTAAAATACTAAACAAATCCCTAAAGCTGCTGACCTGAGAATGTAGGTGCTAATAAGTATGTAATGGTGTACTGTGCAGGATGAGTATGGAATCTGGGATCCTAAAAGGTGCATTGCTCCCCAGGGTACCTCTGGAGACATTCTGCTTCTTCGGTACAACCACATACACTGTGACTATCATGTTCTACATTATTGAGGCTGATTTAAAAGAGGATTTGAGAATGTTCATGTAATAAAAAGTGCTAAGGTTCACTTCATTTATCCAATCATGTCAGATCGAGATACATAATGACTTTTTTCAGCATTTGATTGGATAATTAAAGTGGTTATTCACATTCCTAAATTCTCATTCTCATATTCTTAAATTCTTTCATAAATCAGCTTTGTTGTGTTTACAAAGGCAGAGACGTTATATATGTTGTTCTATGTGACCATTCTTATAGGAAACATAAACATAACAGTAAAGTAGTCCATCTCTGCCTTTTTGTAAATATTTAGTGTGACATTGTATTTTTAGTGCTGCTTACATGATTTGTCAAAAATATCAGAGAATGTAAACAGGATTTTCATCAACTTTATTCCGATTGCTTGGTACACACATAACATTTAAAAGATAATTCTTCAATAGTATTAAAATTCTGCAATCTGCAAGCAGTGTTATTAGTAATTCCTACCATACAGGATAACATTGAAGCACCATCAAGGGCATAAATAAAGCAATAACAGGCCATGGGTCCACCTTGAAGCCTAAATGTAGAAGGGGTTCAAAAATTTTGGATACACAGTGATTTAGGCAGGCAGCAATACCATTTTATAAAATTAACAAGTTTATTGTAAAAAAAAGTTTGGGACCCTCAACACAAATGCCATTAAAACAACTGTAATTTGCAACCTTTTGTTATACAAATTGACCTAGAGATAAAGAATAGGTGGACCTTATTGACTTTAAAGCCCCCTTTCACATAAATATAGAGTAGCACAAGTCAATACATAGCCTCATGAATTTGTATAAATCTCTTTTTCTAAGTATATGCATTGCCAGTACGTTAGCCTGTAGCTAAAATAGGTTTACGTGTAAGTACCCACACTCATGTGCACTTATCAAATATGCATCATAACAAATGTATAAGTAGGTGCCTATTAGAGACGAAATGTAAAACATGTCCAATTAACCAGTCTTAGCATACCTTAAAAGGTCAGTGGATATCAAACACTCTTATATATACACATTTAAAACATTGGCTACTGATGAAATATAATTCTAAACATCTAGAACTGCAAATCAAGATCCATCCACTATGAATGAATAAAAACAATTAGTAAGTAATCATGAATGATCTTAGGGGTATATTTGGCAGACATTCAACCATATTTTTGGCAGACAGTCCTTTTAGATATCCTCCTGGTTTAAAAAATAATTTTCACCCATTTTCAAGCAGAGTTGGCGTGAGAAAAAGACTCAAAAAGATTTACCTGGTGTTCTGACAAAACAACCAACCCCTTCAAGATGTCCTCCTTCCAGTGCTAATCCTATCCTCCTGCTAGACCTTAACTTTTTCATGTCGTCTTCTTCATATCTAGCCTTCTAATCCTCCTTCATGGTGCCAATCTTAATGTTGCCTAACCTTAACCCCACTCCCTTCCCCTCTAGTCCCTAACTAGGTATGACAGTTCAATAGGTAGGCTTTTTCAAAGAAACTCTAGATTTGCCCAAGTCACAATTTCATACTCCAGAATTTGTTCAACATCTGTCCCTCATAATACCGTAAAAGTGCTTTTCTGTGCTCTTCATTTTACCTATAGCTCAGGAAATGGACATTTGATTACTATATTTACCCATTCATTGGTTTTAAAAAAAAGTAAAAGGAATCTCGGGTTTCATGTTGGAAATGTAAAAGTCTTTTTCTTTTTTACCCAATGGAAAGCACATTTGTTTTAATATTAGAATTAGCTTTCCCATAGTTCATTTGTTGTAGGTTTTTTTAAACATTTTTTGTATATGAATGTCTTTTAGCCATGTAGACATGCTAGATGATTGTTGCCTGGGACAAATGGTCATACTAGTCTTGGACAAAAATATAGCATGTGTACCATGATTCCCCAACATCATTCATCAATCAGCCCTCGTGGATTGATAAATGACAGAGCACAGAGGACCACTGTACTTTGCTATTGAGAGGAACACAGTGGGGTGCTGCTCATTTGTCCCATTCGCACATTCATTCTTCTGTCACTGGATGCAATCACAAAAGATCATTTGCAGCTATCTGACGTTTGTATGAGCTTTAGTCTCAGCATCAAACCATTTATATTTCCTTTTACAGTGCAGTGATTTAGCATATTAGAGAACTTGTAAAGGTTTTTCCACACTTTGTATGTGATAAGCAATTCATTCATAGTCTGCTGCATGTATGCCTTTATTTTATTTATTGTTGTTTTTTTATTACATGTTACTTTTACTTATTTTACCCTTTGATTAAAATGATATAACTAATAGTCTCAGTGGTAAAAGTAATATTTTGTTGACCTTTTAACTTAGTATATTCTCAAATAGTTGTACAGTCAAACCAGAGTTTTAAAACAAACACTTTTGTAATTTATTATACTTTAAAACTTATTTGTTCACATTATTTAAATATCTTTTGTAACTAATCACTCTATACACATTTGATGAAGTTGTGATTTTATTTTAGTAGTTCCAGCTCTCAGATTTCATGTGTCTCTTGCTTTATCTCCTTCATCTCCAACTGTTTAGATTTAATTAGAATCTGCTCTTATCTAAAGACTCTCTTCATCAGCGTAAAAGTTGAATGTTATCCCTTGGACAGTCAGGGATGTTTTAGTAGTCATATTAATGACATGGTTACCAATTAAAAGAAATAGTAGACACTGCGTAAGCAACTGAGATTTCTACTAAATCAACACTTTCTTTATTAGACAATTTACCCAGGAAAATTGTACAGCTTATCGGGCAAGTGCCAAAGATGCAATATGATGACCTTTGTAGGGTGCTAGACCTAATGTCTGTCAAAAGAACCACCACTCTCTCCCTACACCACATAATGTTGTGGTGAATGTAGACTGCAAATGAATAGCTTGTTCTCTTACTCTAAAGCACCTTTTACCATGACGTCTTTTCAATATATATATATATATATATATATATATATATATATATACACACACACACACACAATAATAAATTCCTTAGGTAATCAATAGTTTACCTATATCATATCTAACATTTCTTCCTATCCTTTCTTTTCTACCCATACTGCCATTCACTGCTCTAGCTATTGCCACCCATTTGTTTAAAATGATTGCTTCTTTACTTATACCCCTAGACCAGTTAGGGCTGCTGTATTGCAGATGGGGTTTAATATAAATTTTAACCAGACCCTTTTCCAGGCATAAAACCTGAGGCAGCAGAGGTCCCGATCTTGAGGGACAGTGCCTAAACCTCCGATCCCCTAAAAGGAATTTAGGGGGTTGCTTTTAAATTTGTTAAATAAAGACATGTAAATGCTGTGGGAGGGTTTTAATTTACATATATAAAAAAAAAAAAAACATACTTATTGGTTTTTAAATATACACCTGATTTATGTTTATAGAAGAAAGTCTACATCATTCACCATCTATCAATGTAAATCTATGTCAGTCTTTACAACCTGACAACCTTCAGTAATTCTGCAGAATCTGTAAAAGCCTTGCAGCAAAAAAGTGAGCTACAGATGGAACAGCTACTAAAATGACTCCTGACCTCAAAAACGTTTCTTGAATGAAAGAACCCCAAAATTTCCTAACTAAACATTATTTCTCTTTGTGCAGTTTCTCAGCTTTCGCTATTCCTTCTGTACACTTCAACACACACTGACACATGGCAGTTCCTTGCCCAAAACTTTTATAGTGAGGGCATTGGCACATAACAAAGCATTCATTTTTGGCCATTCTAACCCTGCTGATCACAGTTGAAAATGCAGGTAGGACATTATTGTTCCTTTAAAATAAAAATGTGGGATTTCATGGTCTGCACATACATAAAGCCAGGAGACTGTTCCTTGGACACTAAGTTACCTATAGCACAATTCAGGCTGCATAATTCACTAGATGAATAAAAAATAGCAGGTCTACCAGGCTAACGGCTATACCCTGAAGATATACCAGAAATGAGTATAATACAAAATAATCAGTAATAATACTCATCCTTTCCTTACCGAGGAGATGTTGATTAGATATGATGTTGGTCCCGTTATGACTAATGGTCCACTCCAGCTGATATTAATACTGTGCGGGGAGGTAGCAACCACAATGATGTTTTGTGGAGGTCCTTCTGCAGCTATAGAAAATAGTAAAGGGAAGAATATTAGTTTTTGTTTGCATAAAAAAGGTTCATTTGACACTCGCCTGTCCCGCACTATGGTAACATGCCGCGGAAGAGTCTAATGGACAACCAACTAACTAACCCTTTGTTTAAAGGGCCTGATGGAGGCCTAAAGGTGCAGCTAGTATTTCAAATTTAGGATACTATTGGACATGCTTGCCCAAAGGGGTTTTCTTTTGTGCCTTATGTACCTGCCTGGGAGATGTCAGCTGCCTGGCATCTGTTGACCATCATAAACATAAAATTAATTGCAACACAAGATATAAATTAGCTTGTCATTATATTTATTTTAAGTATACCTTAAACACAACCGTAATTACAAATATCACATTTAGATTGCAGTTACTAAATGCATTCAAACTTTGTTAGTATTAGTATGGTAATCCAGAAATTATAAATACATTTATATTATTTTCTATGTTTTGAAAGTAAAAAGTACCCTTCACAACAGAAGAATGATATCAATTAATTCCTGAATAAATAAGGATGTTTATGTTTGCAATATCTTTAATATAATCTTTAATATTCTTTAGACTTAAAAGGTAATTGCAACAGAGTAAATGTCAACCTGTCTAGATTCATGATAGTAACAATAGCAGAGCGGTGCAGCACAGACACATATTTTTCTGAATATGTGTACAAACCAAGAACAGGGTTATTTGGTACTAAACACTAAGAATTTGATATAAATGTTGACTGGGATGATTTCATGCTACAAAGAATAATATTTTAGTTTACCATTTTAGTACTAAGAATCAGTACAATATGGAAAAACCACATGAAAGAATAATAAACTTAGAAGTAGAAATAGTTTTTAAAAAATGGCAATCGGATGTGAGCATTTGTAAAGTCTGGAATTGCTATTACATAATAATATAAATAGATTAATAGATGGAATAATTAAATAGAACCTGAAGTTACAGATAGTGATACAAACTTTTTGTTCATACATGGTTATACACAGGTCTTGAGCTACGGACCCAGGCAATACTTTTGTCTTATGAAATACCAAAGCATGTTTTTTTTAAAAAAATTTTTTTTAAAAATTAGATTTATTGTCTTTTTATCCTGTGCTAGAACTGTTAGACATTAGCATTACTCATATAAATCATAGCAGTTCACTAACTATGGATAAAACATCTTTCCTATCATAATCCAATCACTTCCGCTCATGAGAGCTTTAGTCCTGGTTACCACAATAATGCATTTACTGTAACTAACAAGCATCATTTCCTGATTAACATGCTTCCATCTCTGTACAGGAATGTAGGTCTTATAGAGGTCAGGGTCATCCTTGCAATTCATCTGTGTCCTGATACTAGAGTAGTTGTAAAGTGTGCTCGCTGTGTAGAGGATCTGGAGAACCAATCATTTGGGCTTTAAACTTGGAATAGGACGCAGGAAGTCAGACCAAGTACAGCTCTTAATACCGTTGCATAATGCGATGTTATATCATTATTTCACAGCTAAGCCAAGATGACTTCAAAAACATTGCATGGATCTTTATGGTTTATTGTAACCTTACTTTTATTTAAACACTGAGAGTATTAATCTGTTTCTTCAAGGGCAAAAGGTAGATGAACTGATCTTGGGAAAATTAATAGAGGCTACAGAAAAGTAACAACAACAAAAAAAGACAGAAAATAGATATACTGGTCACTTGCAATACCCATGTCCAAGGGTCATTTAAGTCTTTATCTGGTGAGAAGTCTTTATTCTTTAATCTTTGGCATTTATCCTCTAGCCTTTTACTCCTGAATACTTGCATCCTAGTTGGATTCTAACTAAAAAAAAGCTCAGTTTAATATATTATTTCATATTTTTAAATTTACTATAGTATGTACAGTGTATCCAATATTATGTGTATATATATATATATATATATATATATATATTAAGTCTGAAGACCAGGTATCTCTCCTGTACTGAAACTGCTGACTACTATACTTCCCTAAAATCTAGTCCACTGTATGCATGGAGGATTAATGAAATCTCTTGAAAAAAGGACAGTTTTTAAGAACCTCCGTACATCGTTCTATTTCCCCTCCTATCTTCTATGATCTGACTGCATTGCATAAGAAGCACAATTATTATGTGACTGGGTCTAAAGTAATTTCTAAAATTTTATTAGTATATTGATAAGGTAGGGGGTAGATGAACAAGGAACCACAAGATATAATCAGATTTAAACTTCAGGTTTAACTTTACGTGCATACATTCTAACAAGTGTTACAACTTTTAGAGATCACAGTATTACCTCGACAAAGACTTTATTTTCTTGTTTGTTTAGAAGGACAGAGCCATCTTTATTCAGGCATCTGGCTATCCACTAGCTATCCAACAAGAGATGCTGGCTCTAAGCTAACATAAGTTCCTAGGGCCTAGGAAGTTTATGTCTGTGTTAACAAATGTCTAACACAGATTAGCCCCCTGCTGTAAACCTCTCACCTAGTGAGTGGCCATGTTGTAGTCTGATCACTGGAAGAAAGGAGATCATGAAAAAGCTACCCCCTACTAGGAATGAGCGAGCTAATTTATTAAATTCGGTCTTACAGCGAATTGGGCCATTCTCGCTTACCAAACATGTATGTGAGAACGGCCTTTGTAAATTCGTCCGGCGAGACCGAATTTTTGAGACCTGCAAGACCAATCAGGGGAGCGGAGCTGACAGCTCTTTTGATTCTTCTCGATTGCTCTTGCAGCCCTTTACTAGTAGTATGTGTTCTTGGATAGAGTTTCTCTATCTAAGAACACAGGATTCCTTTGTTCCTGGATAGAGAAACTCTATCCAGGAACACATACTACAGGGCGGCAACAGCAATCAGGTGAGCGGAGCAGCTCCACTCCCCTGATTGCTGTTGCAGCCCTGTACTATGTGTTCCTGGATAGAGTTTCTCTGTCCAAGAACACAGTGTGAGTCTCACGGCTGGCTGCTCATAAATGAATGCAGCGGAACAGCCGCGTTCATTCATAAAAGCACGACGCATGACTCACTCTGAGAGGAAGAGTATGGCGGCTGCATTTATGAAAAGAGCCATGAGAATCCTCCTCTCAGTGAGAGGTCCACTACAGGTCAGAATAAGGGCTTGTTCTCATTCTGACCTGTAGTACCCGGGGATCTCCCACTGACAGGAGGAATCCCAATGTATTTATGAATGCAGCCACGATAATCCTCCTATAGTGATTTCTGAAAATTTGCGGACCCTTCGGATTTTCACGAGAAAGCCAGAGGCATTCTCACTCATCCCTACCCCATACCAGCACCAAACTAATGATATTATCTCAGTCTTGGCAAAGTCACTTGATTCCGCTCAGGGATAGCACTTTAATGATAAAAGGGAACATATTTCTGAAATTTGATGATGCTGCTGTATATTTTTACATGTCTAACACATATTCATACAAAATAAAAGATCTGCTTTAGCTCTACCTCAGTTTACTACGGTAAAAACCTCATTCACACCTGGCCTCCCAGAAAGCATAAATTCATAGGAGGTAGTCCATCACCTCATCCATTTCTATTATTACTTCAAAGTTCATGCCTACTATCCACACTCATAGACATTTTTAGGGTACAAACATCAGAGCATAAAATCTAGGACGTTAAACATAAGTTACAGACTAAATAAATACTCACTCCTAAAATGAAAGTTAACTATTTTTTTAGGAGTGATAAAGTAATACTTATTTATGAGAAAAAAGGAAAAAAAATTTTTTTTTAATTTTGTAACTACTCCTGAATGGAGGCATAGTTCCTCAATTGAAGACATACAAACCTGCCATAGCAGTCAAACAGATCAGGCATGGTGTCTGGTATCTCCACAAGTGTTAGAAAATGATTCAGGTCGACCCATAAAGTACCAGCCTGATGACAGCAGCCACCAAATACATACACACCTTTAGTGCCCCAAGTTTTTGAATTGAGGAAATTCTAGAGCGACCTTTCCACCCCCTCTCCTCTTAATCTTCCACATCAATTTGGGAGCAACTAAGTTGCTATCATCTCACTGTTTTGGTCTTTGAAACTACTAATTACTAATCAGAATGGTTTAAATGAACTGCAAAAGGGCTTCCAGCTATGCTGTTTACACTCTATATGCCTATAGCTTTTGTAGGTTCTGTAGGTAATGAGGGTCCTCCTAAAATACTAGCTTGATTTATTTGAAACCACTAATTACATATCAAAGAATAATAACTGGTCTGTGAAATCCTAGTATTTTTCAGGCAAGGTAGTGCAAAATGTCAGCATATAATTCATCCAGTTAAGGCCTGCATGGTACACTGTAAAGATAGGTTAGCTTTTGACACTGCAAATACAATCCCTTTTATAAACAAAAGCCCTGATAGCCCAATCACTAATTCCTCATTTTTTATATTTGATTAAATTTATACTTTTTCTAAGATTTCTACACTGTTCATCAAAGTTGGAGCTGTAATCACTCTTCTTCCCCCAGTGATCATTTCTTTTCAAATATTTTTAGATAATATTAAAATGGTTGTTTGGTTGGTTAGTTAGTTAGTTAGTTAGTTAGTAATTATAAAAGAAAACTGTTCACTTACGACCGGATAATGTTTGTACGTTTATCCATAGAGAGGGTGTACCATATCCAGCGTTAGTGCTAGCACTAACTTTAAATCTATACCATCTGTATATTTTTAAGCCATATATTGTCTTCTCAACAGTATTATCTCCATACGAGTAGAAGTCCTTGCTTGTCTCAACACATTCCCCAAAGTTCCAGTCATAACATTCAGAGGAAAGAAGCTGAACTGTGATTTTGTAGTTCTTTAAATACCCATTTGTCTGCTCTGGTCTATTCCACTGCAATGTGACGCTTGTAGAGTCAATGCTTAAAAAAGTAACATGTCGTGGGGCACTAGGGACTAAAATAAAAAAAGAACAGTAATAAAATATATACAACATACAAATGTCTTCTGTATGTACACAGTGATGATATAGATAAAATAATGCCCTAAAGCAATCCAGTGGTTTGTTTGAATCCAGATACTTTTCTCACAGGTGAAAGGTGAAAAAAAAGTTAATTTTACAAACATATAACATTTATTCCATTAAATACATGGTACATGTATATGCAAACAATTGCTCAAATTATAACAATGGCTCACATTATAGCCTCCTTTAAACAATAGCTTAAATAATCTGTTACATAATTATTATTAAAAAATCTGAATCTAGATTTACCAAATGCAGGTAAAATAGAATTCTGTTGTAAGCTTATTCAGTAAGGCAAGGGATAGTGGGCAATGTGCAAAAACACACAGCAGCCAATCACTGGACTTGCACTGATCTAAAATCACTTATCGGAAATCTTGTTGCTGCTGTTTTACAGAAAGGGGGGTAATATTCAATTTGATTTATTATACTGTTATTAGTAGTTCTTCCACTAAGCTGCAGTTATGTTTAAAGGTTGTATAATGCATGAGTAGGGGAGCCCAATTCCCTCTCTGGCTGCCCAGCCATCTTCTGACCACCCTCAATGTAACCTCCCATCAGCCCCTAACAATGACACAAAACCCAATGCTGGATTAAATGGCTGAAAACAGCCGCTTTAATAACTTACAATAAACGTAAATATATATATATATATATCTATATATATAGATATATATATATATCAAAAAATATAAATATATAAATGCGTAACTCTCAACAACCACAACATCTTCTCAGGTAACATACATATTTTTACCTACATATCCCCAAAGCTTCCAATATACGAGTACCTCCCTTTAAGTACCCAAACGAATCCCCAGTATTCTTCAACCATATTAACACTTGGCTCTAGGTCCTCAGGGGGGGGATCCTTTTACCACCTCCAAATGGGGTCTGCCAATCCCAAATTCTTATGTCCCCAGCTGCACCACACCAACTCAGGGATGTTACGCATAAAAAAGTAGCCTCTTCACCAGCATCCATACTGTAGTTACCTTTTCTGTAACCACTTCACCTTCCGGAGACAACACACCTAAGGTGGTTCCCCACCGCCCAAACAAAACTCGGATACCACCCTCGAGGACCTGCCAACCGCCCAAGCCTATAACTCACAACCCCCCCAATCAACCAAGCTCCAGGGGAGGGTGAGTGGGTCACTTTCCTCTCACTGCTTTCTCTCTAACTGACCCCACTACCTCTCTGTCCCTCTCTTATAATCTTCTGACCCCCACCCCTATTTTCTTTTAAAATCCTGCCCCGACCTCACTAAACTTAACATCATCACCCATTAATCCTTCCCAAAATGGGCCCTGAGGCCCCCCTCATGTCCAGCTCTCCACCTGGCCTCCCCCTCGGCTCCAGGCTTTATTCTTCCTAGTGGAACTACATGAACTAGTTGTCCTACATGATGCAATGTCCCTTATTTGTGTTCCTGATTTCCAGTAAAACAAAAAGGGTTCTGTGAAGTGTCCAGCATCTTGACAGGAAAGAGTTATATTCTGCAGCAGCTTTTTACATGCATGCTCCATCATATTTTTGGGATTACATTTCACGTACTGATCATATTGTGTAAAACGCATCCCTAATCAATGCAGTCATAGCATAAATTTCACAACAAACTTGCATTTGAACGAAAGAAATGAGACAATAATTATGCCTTGCAATTATGCATGAGACGCAACATTTGTGATGCGTCCGCAAGGTTTCTAGATGAGAATTCATTGAACACCAGACAAAATAATAGGATACTTAAAACAAAAAATGTGGCCTTTCAATGACAGATCCTGTAAATTACTATAGCTGGCCTGGTTTTAGAATATACAGCTTGTCTGGTTGGTGTTCTAATCCTCTATGTTTATTAATTTCTGAATCCCTGACCCAGAATAAGTATGCATATCTGGTGTTCAGCTAATTGTCACACAACTTGTCACACTGTTTGTTTCAAGTGTGAATGAAAACACTGAAACCAAAAGATCAGTTTTATATCCAGGGAATTCATACTTACAATGAATTCAACAAAAACAGCTTACAACGTTTCTGGTACTATGTATACAATTCACTTTTTTATATTAAGCGAAACATAAAATTGTGTCTGCTACATAAAAAAACTTTATTTTACTTTTTATAATGTACAAAGCAGGAGATTAATAAATAGTTTTATATACTCATTTCCAAGTACACAGCGTTCCCATCAGATTCCCTGTTTTTTAAATAGAGCCCATAGTCAGGTGATTTATGAATAGATTATTTTTAATTTATTTTATTGCCAATATTTAAAAAAAAATAAAAGTTCTTCTATGTTTGCCGCATTTACAAAACAGGTGAGAATGGCAATTTCATGACTGCCAGTTTATTCACCAGTACTATTTTATTTTCTGTGCATGTGTAACTCATTGTACAGTTAAAAAATTGCAAACAGTCAGGTAAGTTTGTTTTATTGCAAAAGAAATATAGCCTGTCCCTTCTGCAATAAAAAATACTGCCCTGCTCACAAGTTTTGTTTTTTAAGGTTTAGTTCCACTTTAAATTTTTGGTTTAAAAGGGGGCTTCATTTATGAAAAAGGAATTGTTCAGAGTTTCTTGGATTGTATTATGTTTATGAATAAATACCCCTGTTTAGAGTCATGGTAAATACAACTTCTACGGCTTAAAGTGTTTTTTTCTTGTAATTATTAGTGTGCCTTTCCAGCACTAGCTCACTAATTCTCCATGAAACAAGAAAAGGCTGACACATTGTTATGTGCATATTTACACACACAGATCATGTGTATTAGATCACCAGCCTGTGGTTTTTGGCAGTTAATTGCACAAAGTTTTCCATTTTCCTAAAGCAACTAGCTCTGCTACATAACAGCTGCATTATTGCCTTTAACACCCAGTGATTTTATTTCAGAGAAAAAGTAGCCACTTCCCAGATGACCTCTCAGTAGATATATGCTCATTATGAATAATACTATGAAGGCTTCCTGAAATAATTATAAGAAATGAGTAAATATGCAGTTCACTCAACACAAAAGTACACATGATCCAAAATTCCTAATTATCTGGTATTCTGAAACTTTAGTAAGCCTCAGCCTTGAAACCCCTGGGGTCGTTTAAAGTTCTGTAGTTAAGTCTTCAGTAAAACGAATGTGAAAAGTAAACACTGTTTTTAAGCATAAAAGATAAGCAGCAATATGATATGATTAAAATTTAATGACATTGAGACAGGGCAGAGCAGCTGTCATTAATGGATTACTTACTGTTGATATACAACATAGAGTGCCAACCTGTGTGCAGCATTATATGGTCAACTGTGGTTGAGCAAAATATACCATAGGACTAGACATAAAGCACCTCTTATCATGACCTACAGTCTTATTAGGACAATGGTACTAACTTCAGCTTGTAATAAATGCATGCATATACATTTAAGTATATAAATCCCAAGAACAAAAACATAATATACTGCAGCTTTCCAGTCTTTTGATGTATTGGCTATCTGTTTTGTTTTTTTGTAGGCGTTTTCTAATTTATTTTTTCCTGCCAGTAATACATGCCCTATTCCAGCATCTAAACAATTACTGTACTCTGTACTATAGAAGAGCAGCACTGTTACCCTAGGACATGGGGTGTTAAGACTATAGAACATCTTTTCCTCACTTCACCTCTGTAAATTTAACTAGGTTTGAAAAGACTTCTTCACAGGTTACTAGAGAACATCACTAGATTTACTGCAAGATCAATGTGTATTTCTTTCCACTTATAAAACATATATACCAAAATTATTGTAATTGTATATTAAACAGACCAAAAGAACAAAAAACTGAAATTCTTTCTTAAGGTTACATACATTTTGTCTTTTATAGGCCTGATATGACATACTACTTCATAACCATAGAAATTTTACATCAATAATAAAGGAAGGGGTTCATTTTACTGTGAAGAGCCAAAGGAGCATGTACTTTTTTCCACACTCCCCAACTGACCCAATCCCATAGCAGGTAATTTTTCCCCTGGCAGGTAATTTCTATGTTTACCAATATGTATGTATTTTATAATGATTGTGCATCTGGGTCAGTGCCTGTGAGCATCATTATAGAATGATGAGGGAGAGCAGGGTAAAGGGGCACCACCAAACTTCAAAATGCACACATAACATGCAATAACCTCCGTGTTTTTTTGTTAGCCATATTTGGCTATCCTTAGACATGGTCCATTAGGAATAAGGAGGACAAGGGAAGTTAAGAGGGGTGTTAACAGTTCTGTAAACATGAATTAACCTCTTTATAACCTCATTGGAATTAACTTTCTTTCTTTTGCATTGTGGTGATTTCAGCTAGAGCAATTATCAATAAAAACAGACCATAATCTGCCTTTAATGGGCAGAGACTTACAAAGTGACATTAACATTCAGGTGGAAGAATTTTATAACTCAGTACAATGACCAACCAAAGTTTATTATAAGCCTAATTTTGTTTACAACAATGGGTCTAATTTATTAAAGCTCCCCAAGGCTGGAGAGGATACACTTTTATCAGTGAAGCTGGGTGATCCATCAATTTGCCCAGAAATGCCTTTCATAACAGAGGTTGGCATTTAAGTTCATACCAATTATATTATTGTTCTGAATATGAAAAGATAGTGTCATTTTTAAGGGTATAAAGCTTTCTTGGTATACCAAAACTGTTTTGCTAAATTAAAGCTTAAAAGATCACTGACTAATGTACAGGTATCCATTGCCCTCCATGTAAATAGCTACTTTAACTACTAAAGTTAAAGCAAGCTTTAACATTATGAGCCAGCTATTACAATGAGACCAAGCCCTTTGGCAGTAACATATAAAGGGGTCATTTACAAGATGCTTACACCCCTGTGTGATACATTTATTTCCTTTTCACCTACTTAGCCTAAAACGATTAGTGAGTTGACATCTAGATTTGTTACATATTTGATTTTCAATATTTTAGTTATTCCAATACATGTAAAGATTCGACAAATAGCTACAGGGGCAGGGTGGAAAAATGACTGCAATCACTCACTGCTAAACAATTGCTGTGATAACATGACTAACATATTGTTTACAATGGAGTTGATTATTCAAAAGGTATATATGCCATTCGCTTAGAGAAAAATTCAATTATTCACTTGGAAGGGATAGTTTATTTAGCATATATTTATTAAAAGCTTATGGCTCTGGACCTCAACGAGACCATTGATCGAAGACTATATTTTATCCTATGCATTAGGCCTGTGGGAAAGGGTGAAGACCCCTGCAGGTTTGGTTTCTCTGCATTCACTTTTGATAGTTCTACAATGCCCCTTATTCAAGTCAGCCCTAAAGAATCCTCATGCTCTCTGCTGGTGGGCCAATAGACCTATACCTCGTGTCTATGAGCTCCTCACCTTTACAGATTGAAGACCTTTGCTTATCTGCAAGAACACTGGTCCCTCCCCAACAGCGAATATTTTCATTACTGGCAAATCAGACATTATCTACTGTCATTACTGGGTGATAATACGAATTGTCCTCTCCGTTTAACTACTTTTGATTCCTGTTGCTTATGAATCCCACAATCAACAGGGTTGGTGCCACTCCTGTATGCAGGTGATAGCTATGACGTGGAGGAGACACTCTAAGTTTTGCGGCGGTCCTGTCCAGGGTCATTGATATTATGATTTTGGAGAGGATGATAGCTATAGCTGGAGACTTCCTAAATTTTTTTAAGGTATGGACCCCATGGCTGGATTGTCACAGTACACCAGATCTTGATTTTAGGTTGTTACATCTATGTTACGTAGATTTCCTGAATGCAGTTCTGATTCTGATTTTAAAAGACTATGGTACCTTTATTCTATTTTTCTCTACCCCTGACTATTTTTCTGATAGTGTTTTTGTACGTTTATATAAATGTTGCTGACATGATTACATACGTTTTTGTTTTGGGGATGTGTTTATTACCTTGGGAGAGCACTACATTTTATGTTTGGTTTATTTGTGTTCTTTTTATGTTCTTTTTATTATGTATTGTCTTGAAAAACTGAAAAAAACTCAATAAAAATCTATTGAACCAAAAACCACATTGCAAAAAATACTCACATGCAAGAAAATCTAAACATCTAATTTCCTTGCATATGAGCGCATAGTTAAAGTCAGCAGTCAGCACCCATGTGTAAACACTACCACAATGTAGTAATACAAAGCAGGAAACAGAGCTCAAATACTGTATATAATGAGAAAATATGGGTGCCCCTATGTAAAATTACAAACTATACACAGTTTTACAAGTGCATCTAACAAGTCAATACATTTCCCTTAAATAATAAAAAGGATTTAAGGTAAAAAGTAAACCCAATGTGGCCTAAAGTGGACCTATTATCAAAGTTTTTACTTTACATAAAAGTGTAAACAACCCCTTTATGTAAAATAAAGTTTTTTTTTTTTAATCCTTTTTTTAAGCCCTTTCCCTTCAGTCTCTCCTGCCATGGTACTGGGAACCAAACAAGGACAGCACTAAAAGAATAGGGGGCTCTGCAGAAGTAAAGGTGAGGGTTATTTTCTTATTTTTGGTTCAGTTCAGCGTTAAGTTACGAGCCATGACCTTTGATTTTTTTCCAATTATGCAATTATTAATAATTATCAATTGCAATTATCCACTTATAAATTATGAAACTAAACAGAATGAACAATTCTTAAATATTTTCACATCAAACAAAACTGCTAAATTGTGCAGAGTTTTCTTCCTATTCTTGATCTATTTTTATATGTAACAATAATTCAATATAAATGCATATAACACAGTATTTAGTTATGGCATATGCCTACTTTGCATGGTAGTGTGACAAGACAGTTTTCTCTGGAGTTCAAGTAAAAGCTGTAAAGATTTACATGGAAGTTAAATATGCTGAGAGAAAACCAATACCGAGTGCTGCGTTATTGGCAGAAAATTAGCTGATATGTAGATACCAAAATGCCAGACTTCAAAGCTTACAAATAGTTTTTCACCTGACCAGAAGTGACCTTCTATGATACCCTCCTCTTGTTTGATAAACTGTATGCTGAAACAGCCAGTTTTAAGACGAATGTACTATTGAATTACAGATACAAACAGGATTATGGTTGCTTTAGCATGGAGAATTGGATTTCCATTCTTTAAGAATGAAAAAAAAAAAAAACTCATCAGTGCTTTCAGCCACAGCTGGTATTAATTTGGTCACGTCGTTCCATGTATCCTATACTTGCAGCACAGCTTGTTTTCATTTACTAAAGTGGAATCCACCAAGATGAAGCGATCAATGTCTGCTCCAGGAGCACATCGCCTCCATATATTTCATATATGTTTTATATTTATCTCTTCTATACTAAACCCAATGTCATGTTAATCATAAATGTAAACATCTTTCTTTAAAATGCAGCACATGTGTAAAACATTCTCTATAAAGGGCTGACAACTTTGGACACAAATTTAAGAATAAAGTAAAAATATAGTGAACATAACAATCAGTAGATTAAATTTTTTTAATTGAGATGAAGTCCTTATAATTACTATGTGTTATTAGCGATTCTTGTAGGCAAATATTTAGCATATTCAACACTTGAAAAAAGGAACATGGACTACTTGGGTATACACTTAAAAAGTGGCTATTTGGCCATAAAAAAAACACTCTGCACATGTATAATGCACAGCACATTTTGCACATTTGTGAATTCACAAATTTGCCTTTGGAGGTCCAAGAGGGAGGAGAGCCCACCCCTGTCAAAGTCACATGACTGACTCTGCTCCAATCTCTCTGCTGTACTAAACCTCTAAAAACCCTAAAGAGTCTCTATAGACCTCATATTGTGGCCTGTATGTTAGGAAAAAAACCCAAAATGCAGGTTGCAGCACTCAGCAATACTGTGGATAGCAATTTCCACTCTTCATTATTAATTGGCAACTGGAATTTTGTGGTTATTGATACTAATGTTCTAGGGAAACCTGTACTGCTGTTACTGTAACTGATAAACAGGATACAATTACAGAAGTGTCAAATCCCTTGGCAAGAAAGTATCTCCAAGTAACAAGAAAGTAGTATAAAGGAGTAATTTTGGGCAAGTTTTTAATTACAATCATGCACCCTTGTAGGCATACATACAAGTAGAAATATATTTTCTGACTTTATTAGATTCACTGTGCTACCAATGGATTAGAACCCCCTGTTAGCGTACAGAGCTACTGTAATGTGGCATATATTTTAAAAGGTGCTGGAAACATTCTTTAGGGATTTTGGTCCATCTTGTCATGACAGCATCATGCAGTGGCTACAGATTTGTCAGCTGCACATCCAAGATGCGAATCTTCCATTCCCCCACATCTCTGAGGTGCTCTATTGGGTTAAGATCTGGTGACTGCCGAGCCATTTGAGTACAGTCAACTCATTGTTATGTTCAGGAAATTGTTTTAAGATGACTTGAGCTTTGTGACATGGCACATTTTCCTGCACAAAGTAGCTGATAGAAAATGAATACACTGCATTCAAAAAGGGTTTAGAATGGTCACCTGATGATCAACAGTACTACTTTTTACAATGCTCAGTTGGAACTAAGGAAAGTGCTGAAATGGTGCCAAGAAAGTATCCTCCACACCATTATATCAACAGTCTGAGCCATTGATAGAAGGTAGATGGATCCATGTCTTCATGTTATTGAAACCAAATTCTGTTACAGCAGAAATCAAGACTTAAACCAGGCAATACCTTATTAAACTAGGAAATACCTTTTTCTTCTCTTGTCCACTTTTCCCGAGTCTATGTGCCTCAGGTGATTGTTCTTGACTAAGAGGTGAGGAACCTGGAGCGGTCTACTTTTGCTTTAACCCTTCTGCTTAGTGTGTTGTGTGTTCAGCGATACCCTTCTGTATACCTTAGTTTTAACGGGTGGTTATTTGAGCAGATTAACAGTTTCTGAAATACTCAGACCAGCCAGCTTGGTCCCAAAAACCATGCCACATTAAACATATAAATTGCCTTTATTCCACACTCTGATGCTTGGTTTGAATTTCAGTAGGTCTCCTTGAAAATATTTCCACGCCATAATATATTGAGTTGAATGACTAATCACATATTTCTATTAACAAACAGTTGAGGAGGTGTAACTAATAAAGAGGCCAGTAAATGAATAGGGCATTTAGCTATTTAACAACTCATAAATAAACTGTGAACAAAAAATGTATGTCGAGTTATTTCTATTGATATGTGAAGGCAGTGGTTTCTCTACAGAGTTTTGACATGCCCCTATTAAAGTTACCAGGACTCCAAGAAGTTTGCTTCAAAAACTTTTGGAAAAATGTATTTTCACAAGGTAAATACTGGTGTTTTAGGACCACACGCGAAAAATCCATCAACAAGGAATAATTCCCTTGGCTTAGTGAATGTGGTGAAATTTCAGTTTGCAACTACCTAATCATGTGAAAGGAAATGTTATTAAAAACATGATTTGTGAATGTACATGATTGGTTGACTTAAGTAGTAAAGTCAGCAGAGTTCCAACTCAGGCCCTAAACTAAATAAATTATCACTTGCAGATGAATTTACCTTGCTAAGAGAACAGCCTAAACTATTTTAGTAAACCAACCCTTATAAATTGTGAAGTATTCCCCTTGGTATGTATAACTACATCTTTCTGTGTTTAAATAACCTGCCACAATTTTTATCCCAATTCTGTCTATAAATTATGATGGTCAAAGAAGAGAAAACTTATGTTCCCACTTAATAGAATATTTTGATTTCTTATAGTCAGAAGTAGTTATAAGTGTACCTAAGCTTTTTTTTGGTCAAGTTGTTTTCTTTATTCAAATTTTGCCTCTGGAAATGTAATTACTTTTTACTTGTATTACCAGTAGTGACACCTGCATGTTATATGTCAACAAAGCCAACTACTGCAAAGACACTTGGATTTGGAACACAGATGTCCGAAAATATACACAGTTGTGCTCCTATGCACTTTACCAGACTAAAGCAGGTTGCAAATTTCAGAGTGCTTTGACCATTGCTTCCCAGTTCACTTAATAATCCCAGGCATAAGGCAGATACAATTTAAAGGTCATGAAACAATACCTCTAATGTTATTATGTAAGATCATCTCCACTGTCAGATTTGTATTACAGTTT
Organism: Pyxicephalus adspersus; assembly: GCF_032062135.1. Lineage (NCBI taxonomy): Eukaryota > Metazoa > Chordata > Amphibia > Anura > Pyxicephalidae > Pyxicephalus > Pyxicephalus adspersus. Next base: position 80,308,808 of record NC_092859.1, on the reverse strand, counting down.
ATGTTAGACAGCAAGGTTGCACTGAGTGTTGCAAAGATGTTGTTTCTTTGTCAAGTAGCATTTAGTTAGTGGAACAGAGTATGAACTTTTATTCACAATTTGTAATATTTGATCCACTGACATTCTAGAGGTCTATTTATACAGCAATGATTTTGAAATTTACTAAAGATTCTTTGGTGGTGATAAATCGCTGCCAATGAAAATACATGGGCTAGGAATATTCTACCCCAGAGAATGTTTAATAATGTAAATGCTGTATTCCACAAATTGAAATGTCATATACTTCAGCAAGCATAGTCCACAGTGGGTTGTTAGACTAGTGCACAATTGTTACAGTTGTAAATATGTTTCATTTTAATATAAAAGCACACAATGATGACCTAGTTGGATCCTGTGTGCACATGAAGATTTCATGACATTTATTTTCTGACACTAAGTATATTTTGTCACAATCTGTAAAAAAAAATAATTTGATCCAAGAGGAAGAGAAGCAGTATATAATAATGAAAATACAGTGGGTAATGGTGAGTTCTTAGTGTCACTTGTGCTCACCATAATGCCCCATTGGCTATTTATGGGTTACATTGATAAAATGTAACACATGGTAAAATAGTAATACAGGGGCACTGCATCACACACAACACTTCACTGTAGTAACAAAGAAAGATTGCTTTCATATGCTGGCCCTATAGTATATATTAGCACCATCAAAAAACCACAACAGCACAATATCATTTTGCATGAAACTTCACAAACCTTTTTGCTTGCCTATGATATAGTCAAATAATACTAGTAGTTGTCAAGGATATTTTAGTGCCATGGCTAGAATCATTAGAAAATACAAGTAATGTTAGCCAGAGACTCCGTTCTGAGACAGTGAAGCTAATCTGATTTCACCTTGTGTCAAAAATAAATGTACTGTCAATGACTCAGTGCTGGCTCTGTAACCATGACTAATGCCAGAACACCATTAATAAAAAAAACTGACAGCAGCTATAAAATGATTTCCAATTCAAAAGAATCAAAACCTTAACTCTGTTATTCTGCTTGTGATTATAATGTAGGTATTGGTTATAAAGATATGTATCAGCATGTGTGTTTATTTACCCACTGTTTTAGAGGTATCATTTTAGCTATTGATGAGGAATTAAAATATTGGGGAGTGTACCTTTAGAGATTCTGAAGAGATCCAGCATAACAACAACAAATAAGATGCTATTTTTATGCATGTGCTCTTGTTGAATGGCATTTTAGTCAAACTTTCCTCTATGCAAATGCATGCAGTTGCAATTATAAGGAAAATGCAGCAATTGACAAAAAAAAGGCAAGAAGAAAATTAAATGTATACACCTACAAAATACCCCCGCTGAGTTCAGCTAAAGAACTCTTAAGTCCTGATGAAGGTGGATAGTCTATACAATGAAACATGTTGGTTGTCCTGTATACCTCTAACTTTCGTTGATTAAACTTTTAGAATCTGTAACTTTTATTGTGGTGTCCTCATGGCTTCCTTTACACTCTCCTCTTATACTCATTAATGTCTTTTAAATTTTATACAATAAAAATAAATTCATAGCCTTAACCAGTAGTTAAAAAATGTCTTAAGTTCTATGGTAAATTCTGATGTAAAAACATGTATAGACATGCATGACCTTTTTACCTATATGATTCTACATGTTGTTTTTGGGTTTACTGAATTGCAATGAAGACTTGTGCTTGTCAGAAAATATGAGTTTGTAACTGACAGGAATAAAACCTAAAGCACAACAGCCATATTTAACCACATTTTACCAGCTGTAAAACAGGAACCTTATAGGTAAAAGCCAACTTGCTATAAAAGGACTTCTAAATAAAAAATATAGCATTCCATAATTTTTTATCTTTACTTGCATGTGGATTAAGAACATGTTAACTTTAAGGAAAAATAAAGTACCTTCTTCTGACTTTGTTGTTGCGTTGCATGCGTCTTCTCTTCCCTCTCCAGCCGAATTTGCAGCATGAACAGAGAAGTTATACGTGGTATTGGACAGTAGATCTCTAAATGTGTAGGCATTATCAGTGGCGGACACAAAGGTAGCAACATTTTGAAATGTTAGGATGTACTGAGTTATTTTCCCATTTGGGCGAGCTGGTGGATCCCACTGGATTAATATGGACTGCCAACTTGTTGCCACACAACGCATATTCTGGACCAAGTCTGGGGCTTTTAAGAAAAAACAGATTTTACATTCACAAACAAATGTATTAAATCAATGTCATAAAATCAGATCATTGGAAAAACAATGCTAAGTAGTACAGATAATGATAGGCGTTCAATATGTCAATATATACATTTATACATACCGGACTCCTCTGTAGTGAACTGAATAGTATTGCTGAATTGATTACCATTGCCTGCTTTTGTAAAAGCAGATACACTGGCTATATAGGTTTTAAAGGGATCCAAATTGGTAAGCTTTCCTACTGTCTGAGCACTGGATATATTCTGAGAAATAAATAAAGAAATTGTCATGTTATTGGCACTTGAAAGTTAGCTCCTATGGTTGAAAGAATACTGTGGGTAGGACTAAGCATCAACATTTACATATCTGTGTAACTTGAGCAAGAGAACTCTAGGCGTCAACCAATTAAAAAAAAATTTTAAAGCAGGAAACATCACACCATCTTTTCTTTCTTTTGTTTGGTAAACCACAAACCATCCAGCCTTTCCTTGTATTGTTTAAATAACTGTATATATATAATAATACAATATATAATTTGTATAAAACTATATATATAATATTAGAATTAGGTCTGTGTGTAAAATTATTGAAAAATATTTATTTGTACAACAAAATCAAAGAAAAAATACCACTAACAGTTTGCAGACCACCCTAACAGTTTTGGTTTTCTCCTTTATTTAGATCCATAAATGTGTAGGGGATCTAAATAAGGAATTGTGTTAATTTCTTTTTAATTGATAATAGTCACCAAGACAAATAGAGGGACAGATCTACCAAGCAAGAAAAAGGGCAGCAAACAAATATGACAGCAGGCTCCCCTTCATTCTCTATTGAACCACTCACTGCCTCCCCAATACTTCCTACCTACAGTCTAAACATAGCCTAACTGTCTTCCACTAGATGCAAAATTAATGAATAATATTTTGGCTTTATAGTAACCCCCCCCCCAAGGATATAGATATATTTACCTGAAAAAATACAGCCTGACTGCTGTTTTCCACAATCCTAAAGCTGTACATGAGCACAATACCATTTGGTCTTGGGCTAGGGATCCATTGCAGCCAAGCAGAACTGTCACTTGCATTAATGAAAGTCAGATTGTAAGGAGGAACTGACGGTTCTGCAAATGCAAAAAGTGTAGTTTTCACAGTGCTTTTTAACTTATGATAAAAAAATATTTGTAAGAATTTCTTTTAAAGTAGCATTCCAGTCAGATATATTAATCAAATATGTATACATGTTTACGTTAATAAATCATTAGATTTATTTCCAAACAAAACTGGTACTTGATTTTGTCTTTTTTTAATTTGTCATTATAAGAGATTCCTGTAATTTCCTGCACAACAAAATGCAAACTGGTCAAGGGAAGAACTAGGAGCCAAATAAGCCCTACTGCAGAAGAAAGTGCTGTAAGGCACAACTGAATGAAAGAGAGGTCAGAATAGTGGCTTATCCATGGCAGATTACCAAACTGGATGTGTATCCTTGACCAATCTGTACTACTTAATTGCAGTGGAAATCCAGGACCAGATTAGACCATTTAACATTTTTAGTAATTTTTCCGCCAAAGACTGTTCATACATAGTTAGGTTATTGTAACCTTCTTCTTTTATATCTAGAAAGTCATTGTATTGAACTTTCAAAACAACATCATCAAGTTATTTTTCACAAGACAGGAAATGTAGATTATGCCGTGTACATATTAGCAATATGATTCAATATGAAGGTGAAAACAGTAAAGATTTAAACCAGAAAAACAGAAAAATATTCAGATAAGTATTTAGCTAGAACAGCAATGCAAAAAAGGTTGTAAGTGCATTCAGGATAAAATAACAATGAATGCTACCATAGGGTATAATTAAATAATCCTTCTTATGACAAAACATTAAACTACTCATTGCTCTCATTGTGAATTTTGGTCAACCTGAAAAGGATAAAATGAAAAAATGCTACCGATTTAAGTACAGCTTTTGTAGCATAGCTGAACCTGTCAAAGCAATGAAATTTAAGCACCAAAGAAGAACGTATCATGAACAGTTCTGACCTTGTTAGAGAAATGTAATAATTCAAGAAGAAATATGAGAAAGAAGACAAAGACAATGAAACTGGAAACATGTAGAGGATTATGAAGGATCACTTTTCTGATGATTTTAATTTAGCACAAATATGTCAAAAGACTATTACCTGCTTCATCTGTGAGAAATGGAAGCTGGATAGAAGGACCCGTTCCTTTTATTGTTCTTGCAGCCACAAATATAAAATACTGGGTAAAAGGTTCAAGATCCTTTAAAATGATGGAAACTTGCATAGTATCAGGAAAAGACTTGTTTCCCTGTGGTCCATAAATCTGTAAGTAGTAACCAGTTATAATACCGTTTGGACGTTCTGGAGGATCCCACGATACCAAGACTGAAGTTGATGTTAGATTCTTGCATTCTCTGATCATAGGTGTTGTTTCAGGGACTAGAGAAGACAAATAATACATAAAGTAAATCTACAGGCTTGGGCCCAATAAAACCTTGTATGAGTAAGCTCTGCTGTGATTCATGACTATTCACACATAACCACAGATACAAATAAATGTAATTATTTTTGTCTCTAAGACTTTATGCATTACATCTCTCATTTGGGCCAAATACATACAAATAGATTTTCTACACAACTGTACACCAGAAAGGGATTTTATTGTTAACCTACCATCTTGCTCTGTGTAAACTTCAATAATCTCACTAGCTTGGTTACCATCTCCAAATACAGTGCTTGCAGTTATCCAGAACTTGTAGTGACTGAACTTTGCCAGACCATCAATTATGGCCAAAAATCCATTACTATCAAAACTGAAATCATTGGATGTGAGGTTCTACAAAATAGAATTAGGTGCAAAAAAAGTCAATTATTTTTCTTCTTAACTTTTATTACAATAGAAAAGCAAAAAATATGATATTTGTTGCATTGTAATAATGTAACACCACACAGCAAAACACAGCCTGCAATAAATATATCTTAAAATCAATATAAATGATCAATGAATAAAGACTATGCACTAGTAGAAAAAATGAAGCATATTCCAAGAAATCAACATTTTTTAATATATTGTATTATATACTCAATTTAAATACAATGTTCAATGAATATGCTATATACTATATATTATGTAGCATTTGCCGGCTGCATAGGCAATAAAAAAAAATATATATTTGTGTAGCCAGAGTTAGTGAGAACTAAGTGAATGCCAATAAATCTAAATGGCAGTAGTCATTTTTAAATAAGTAGGCCAGCATATAAATGACAACAGGAAAAGGTCAATAATCAGAGGGTGTGGTCCTAATTAAAATGTAATCTTTACTGGTAAAGAGGACCTTAACCGAAAAAACAAAAAAACACCAGGAGGTAGTACTATTTGGCAAAAGAGGCATGCAATCATCCAATCAGTGCAGGGAATTTCCTTCTCCATGAAAGTATGCCGTGGAGCTGATGGTGAAGATGGGACTCCCATTTCTGCAACAATGACAGGTCGTGGACCTGTAATCCTTGCAGGGCCACAGCACAAGGTGAGTACGTGCCATAATCTGAAAGTATTATGTGCATGCTTGTTGATTATAACAGAAGCTCACCCCCCACCAATAAGTTTACTTACGATTTAAGGTTTTTTTTTTATGTAAATTTAATCTTTAAACTTTCAATTGTTTTAAAAATCTGTTTTATTAAACTGTTTGCCAGTGATCCTGCTATGATGGACCCTGTTCAGGCATTTTCAGTTGGAGTGACAATTCTCTGTACCAATGTTATAATTATATTTATGAATTGTCACATGCATTTCTAATGGGAGTCATGACAAATGCTCTGTGTGCCGTCATATTTTGTCTTTGTTACTATCAGGAAGCCTGGCTTAAAAAAAATGACACGCAGATGACATATTTTATGTTATTTTGAGATGATAGGTATTACTCATTTGCACTAAAATCTGGTAAATAATGAGGTTTGGGTAAAGCGACAAAATATTAAATTTAGGTTAAGATGAAAAGTAATGTTTAAATGCACTATAAAATATCAATGTTAGGATATTATCCTATACATTTAGCTTGCATATGTTCAGTATAAGAAAAACTATCCTGTGAAGCTACCACTGGCTGTATAGCACCCTAATTAGCATGTTCCTTTTATCCACTGCAGCATTTGTTGCTACTTTTGCTTTGGAGAGAACTGCATCCTGATTGTTATTTGCACACTTTTAATGAATTTGCTTAGTTACAGGGTTTGCAACATTTTCTCACATTCATAAAACCAATTTGGGAAGGATGTGTACACAAACCTATAAGTCTGTTTGTAGCCAGATGGTCAGCTAGGATGTTTTGCCTTTCTAGCAAGACATTTGTTCTATGAAGCAGATTTCTAACAGACAGTTTATAAATCCAGGCTATTTCCACCTTGTAATTTAAAAATATTGCTGCAAGAAACTTTTTTTTATCTGTTACTAACTTGTACCAATCATGAAAGGCAAACCCGAAATAATGTATAGGTCCTAGAGGCAAACAAGACAATGGGCAAACGTTTTTTTATCCTATCTCAATACAGCAATAATATTATTATTCATTAGTGTTCTTTTCCTTCTGCATTTCCATTGGAGACATATTAGTTCATTGCCAGTTGTCACTGACAGGTTAAGAAGTCTCCCCAATAGTGATGCAGATAACAATTAACGGCTAAAGCTGCGTACACACGTGCAATTCTTGTCCTTGGAAAGGATCTTTTATGATCCTTTCCAACGATAAGAACCGCACGATGCATGAACGAGCACTGTTCTGCTCTTTGGGGAGGGCACCCTGCTGCGCTCACTCCCCCATCCCTTGCATTAGGATCACTCATCGTTCATCGTACGTGGATCCGCCAGGACAGATCAATGGATGATGAACAACGTGGGCTGTACGCACACCAGATTCTCGCCTGATATCGGCCCTGAACGGATTATAGGGCGAGAAAAATTTGGCGTGTGTACGTAGCTTTACGATAGTTAGCAAGCAATTCCCAAGCCTATCTGAATGTAAAGTGGGCTTTGTTTGAAGTTTTTTGTTACACAGTATTTATATAGAGTCAACATATTATGCAGCATTTTACAGTCCATAGTCATGTCACTAGCTGTCCCTCAAAGGGGCTCACAATCTCATGTTTCTACCATAGTCATATGTCTTTAATACAGTGAATTTTAGGGGGAAGCCAATTATTCTAACTGCATGTTTTTGGAATGTGGGAGAAAACTGGAATACCCGAAGGAAACCCACACAAACTAGGGGAGAATCTGCAAACTCCATGCAGATAGTGTCCTGGTAGAAATTCAAACCTGGGACCCAGCACTGCAAACGTCAGAGTGCTAAACACTGAGCCACCGTATTGCCCAAGTTGTACAAATAAAGGAACCTTTCCTAGATTTTTTGGAAGCATTGGACTATAGGATGTATTTAAACAAATGCCATTTTGTATAACACCTGCATTTTAGAAAAAAATGAGCATTTCACAATTAAACAAACAACTAGCAATACATCTTACCAGACATTTCTTTACTAGACATTCCAAAGTTATTTATTTGCCATGCGGGTAAGAAAAACTGATTTTAGTGAAAAAAAAAAGTGAAAAATACAATATATAATCTATTTTAAACGTGTATGCAGTCAACCAAAACATTTTTAAAGATCCCCTTTGCACTGAATAATATAGCAAAGGCAAATAGGAAAAGCCAACTAAAATTTGATTTTAATATCCTTACCTTGATGTAGGTTTTGGAAGAATTCTGATAATATAAAGAATAATACTGTATCACTCCATTTGGTTTTATCGGTGCACTCCAAAAAATCATCACTGAGGAGGAACTAATGTTTTTGTATGATAAGTTTCTTGGTGGGTCACTTGGAACTACAAAAGCAAAAAGTGTTTTATATACATAATGTAAAATGTGTTTTATATCTATTATCTTTTATCCATGTTTAAATAAAGGTGATATTATATGCATTTTAAAACAGAATACATACATATACATTCACAGTTTTATGGCCTATGTCAAAAGACTTGTGTTGATGCCACCAAATTGACATCAGTTTGAGATATTTCTGAGATCATTTAAAATTCATTGACATGCGCCCTTGACCTGCAATTAAACTCCTTATGACCTGCGTGCATTTTCAGTGATTTGATCAGTTTTGTATTCCTAAGGGCTTGTGTGAGAAAGGAAAGTTCATCAAAAGTAAAAAAAAAAAAATGTTGACACAGGCCCTTAGTATTTTGGATCAATATATTTCCTTATCACATATGGTCATGAACTGTGAATGATGTCTAATTGATCCAGTAGTGACTGCAATCAAAATACCGTAGTTGTTTTTTTTTCAATAGTTTAAAGACTGTGACAGTCTGGAATTTTACCCTTCCTTGAAACCGAGATGCATATTGATGTAGTCTGAATATATTAAACATAGGCAGAGGGAACAATCTGATAGGATCCCCCTCCCCCCTTCTTTCTCCTTCCCTGGCTGGCTTAAGGTTGCCCTGGAATACTCCAAGAAGAGACAGGGAGAAAAACAATGTAAAGGAACCTGATAAGCAGGCTGAACCCCTAAAAAAAATATTCAGGTTATGTGACCAAATCTATATTGGTAAACACACTGGGCCTGATTTATTAAAGCTCTCTAAAGCTGGGGAAGGTACACTTTCATCAGTGAAGCTGGGGGATCCCACAAAACTGGAATGAATTTCATTAAAGTAATTTGCTATTCATTAGCAAATGTTTTTAATCCTGGACCAGATCCATTCCAGGTTTGCTGGTTCACTGAGGTTCACTGACGAAAGTGTATCCTCTACAGCTTTGGAGAGTCTTAACCTTCCTGGCAGTATAAATAATGAGTATTTTTAAATATAAGAGCAGTACATTTAAAAATACTCAATACATTTTAAATTTCCCGCCTGGTCCTGCCTACCTGCTCAACCGTCCCGCCCTCCAGTCTAAGGCTCGCAAGCAGGTGCCCAGCTGGCATCTGCTTCCCCTGGCCTCACGTTCCCAACATTCACACGCCGGGGACACAGATGCTGGCTGACATCTGTGTAGCCTGGCAATGACTGGCCGGCATTACCAGGGGAAGCAGATGCCAAGCATTGCTAGAGGACGCCGCAGGCATCTCTGAAGGACGCCATGGGCATCGCTGGAGGACACCTCTGGAACGTGAGAACCAGGTAGGAGTTTTAAACTCCCTTGCAATTCCACCCCGAGTGTGGCTCGGGGTTACCGATTTTGGCACTGGAAATTAACCTCGAGCCACACTCGGGAATACCACCAAGGAAGTTAATAAATCAGGCACCACTGGGTCTGATTTATCAAAGCTCTCCAAGACTTAAGATAATAGACTGTCATAACAGAACTTGGGTGATGCGGCAAACCTGGAATAAATTTCTCAAAATTTTTTTGTTATTAGTTAGCAAATGTTTTTAATCCTGGACCAGATCAATTCTAGGTTTGCTTGATCATCCAGGTTTTCCCATGATAGCCTATTTTCTTTATATATAGCTTTAATAAATCAGGCCCAGTGTGTCTCAACATAATACAATTAAGACACTAGAAGGTATATCAGTTTATAGAGGTTATTAGAGTTTGTATATCACCATTACTCTTTGCATTATTTTGAACTTGAATAGACCTAGAAGAAATATATTATTAACTATAATTGAAAAACAGATCATACAGGACAATGTATTGTTTTTGAAAAACATTTACAGTTCATACCTCCTTCTAAAGTTCTAAATTTTAAAATATCACTTCTAACATTTCCATCTCCAAATCTAGTGCTAGAGGTGACATATGCACTGTATTCATGGTTGCTGTCTAGGTCTTGACATTTCACTGAGGTTTCTTCAACATTAATAGTTTTGTTTGACATTTCATCCCTAAAAAATAGAGAAAAAGATATCTTATACTCCCAAAGTACAACTTAAACATGAATAGGAAAGTGACATTTAAGGATGCATCTCTCAAACTCCCTATAACATAGATGAAAAAAACATATCAGGATAAAACGTTAACATCTCAACTAAAAAAATCCACATATGTGTCAGCTTTATTTACACTCACTTACTCTCTAATACACTTATTAATCCACAAAGCCATTACAATAGCGCTCTTGCTTACATGTCAATGCTATCATTATCAATAAAAATGAAAATGTAAATGAAAAGCAGAATACTCAGGGGGTAAACAATTTTCCTCCTGTAGGCATTTTCAGTTTTTGGAAAAATGGTACTGTGCAATAAAGCCATATTTTATGCAAAAGTAGACATAACCTTCACAGACAGTATATCAACACCACATTGAAAGGGATTAGTTGCCCATTGTAGAAAAAATAGTCCATTCAAAAACAACAAGTATATAGTCCATAAGGCACTGAAACCAGTGAGGTGGAGGCAGGGTCCATGTGGTGCTAATAGTCAGGAGAATCAAGGAACTGAGCTGAGAATTTTTCCGAGGTTCTTTTAACATCATCTTTCAGATACTCTATACTATTATACCATTATTTCATTACCATATCCCCACTGAGGGGGCAATTGTCTGTTTCCATAGTGCTGGTATGCAGAATCCTGCAGCATTGACCAGGTACTTAAGTACTGAGCCGCAATCAGCTTTGAAGAGGATTTTATTATGGTGTAAAGAAAAAAGGATCAGTGGGGACAGTGGTTTCAGTGAACCTTTACATAATACCCCATACACTTTCCCAAAAAATCATTTTATTTATTATTTATTCCCAGCCAGGACATTATCTGCATGGAGTTCGCAGGTTATCCCCGTGTCTGCGTGGGTTTCCTCCGGGTACTCCGGTTTCCTCCGGGTACTCCGGTTTCCTCCCACATCCCAAAAACATGCAGTGAGGTTAATTGGCTTGCCCCTAAAATTGACCTTAGACTACATATGGTAGGCACATTAGATTGTGAGCTCTTTTGAGGATCAGTTAGTGCCATGACTATGGACTTTGTACAGCGCTGTAAAATATCATGGCAATATATAAATACTGTGTAATAATGATAATAATAATATTTTGTGTATATATACAGATAGATAGATAGATAGATAGATAGATACATAGAGACAGGGAGAGAATAAATCTGCCCATCCCTTCAACACTCTCCTGTTAGTGAGTTGTGATCTATGATACAGTTTTTGAACTTTACTACATTTGAGCTAACGAACTCTGGTACAAGAAATCGCTGGCTGCTGCACAGCTCCTACAAGGGATGCTAGGACCGCTAGAGATACCAGGGGCTGGGCATCTGAACCTCAAGAAAGCGGTGTCCAAAGTACTTTCTCGGATCTCTGTGTCACCTTCCAATTGAAGAAAAGCAATCATTTTGGAGCTTATGAAAGAATATAATAGCTCTTTAAATAAACTATCCCAAGTTCATTACTGTGCAGCCATGCCAAGGTATAATATTTGATACCAAAGCATTTACATTCCTATTATTTTTCAAGCAAACTTTGGACCAGACCCTCTTTTTTCACTTACATACAGCTGTGTATGTACACCTCATTTACTGTGCATGTTGATTTTTTTTCAAAATATTTAAATAGGCAGACATTAAATCTTTATTTAGTGGCCACAACTAGAGGTCATGTACTTGAACAAATTATGGATACATTTGATATGGTGTGTTCATTATCATAATTTATCATAAATAAAAATACAGATTTTTCACATGGGAAATGTAAGTAAACTCCTACTACCACCTCAAACCCATGAAATTAGAATCTGAAGTTTCAGATGATGGGGACTGTCTTATTTAAACCTCAAATATTTAAGCTCTGGTGATCCCTTTACTGTTGACTGTGGTGTCAATTTACAAAGATTTAAAAATGCTTCTAAGACCCTCAGAAGAAGGTTATGGATGGAAGAGTCTTTAAAGATCACCAAATATTTGAAATCATTATCATTATCCCCTAACAAAGTAATCTAAGTGGTTTAGAGTTCAAATGACTTCCATTTTGTGCAGGGCCGGTAATCTCCACAACTGTAGGCCATGAGCTAATCATTTACAACTAAAAGAAGGCTCTGTAAGAACAGCAAAATTTTATAAGGGTATTACTCTCCAAACAGGGTATAACTCTCCAAACAGCTGCAGTAGAAATTTAACCTGTACAATTGTGTCAGGAGAAATATTTTACTGTCTAAAAAAAACATGCAAGAAATAAAAACAGATAAAGGACAATCATCTCAGGAAAATGTTCTGTAGACGGATGAATGAGTGACTAGGTTGTTTGTCCACAGCAACAGCAATGAAGCTTGGTATGAAGTAAAACATTTAAACAGCTTTTAAAAATAGTATGTGTGAGGGTGATTTTATGTTTTATAGCTTTTTTATTTAAATTTTTTAGTTTATATTCATTAGATGATCTATTAGTTAAACAGCAACATTTGTTGATACAATAATGATCACAAAGCTTAGATAGATTATTATTATTATTATTATTATTATTATTATATTACGCAGCGGTGAACATTAAATAGGGGTTGCAAATGACCAACAAATACAGACAAGGGAGGACCCTGTCCCGAAGAGGTTACAATCTAGGAGGTGGGGGATGTAACTCACAATAGGAGGGGAGATATGTAGTGGTGGGAAGTAGTGACGGTCTCAAAGGACAAAAGAAAATGGGTAGGCAAGTTTGAAAAAAAAATGGGTTTTGAGTGCTCTTTTAAATGAGCAGAAAGTACCGTGTTTCCCCGAAAATAAGACACTGTCTTATATTTTTTTTGGCTCCCAAAAACACACTAGGTCTTATTTTCGGGGTAGGTCTTAAAAATAAAAAAAAAACTTACCTTTCGGAAGACGCGAGCCCGAGTTCTGGCTTCTGACTGGCGGAGTGCATGTAGTATCACTCCGCCTGTGACAGGAGCCGGAACTAGAAAGAAAGCATCGGCTTGTGCGGCTCCGGAGTGTGCACTGCCGCATGCTTTCTTTCAGTGTCCCGCTGCCTTCACAGGGAAAGAACACGACTCGGTGAGTACTGTCCTCCGGTTTTTAATTTATGTATGCTTTTCTTTTCTTTTTCTCCTCTGACCTGCTGTATGTAGTTAAGGGGGATCTTGAGCAGGGGTGGGCTGGCTGTTACGGACCCCCGCGTGGGGGGGGGGTGCGGGCGCTAGGGCTTGCGTGCGGATTATTAAGCTTTAGATTAGGATATTAAATTTTAGATGGGGGTATTAAGCTTTAGATATTTTAGGCTGAATTACAGTTTTGGGTGGGTTTTTTTTTTTTTAACTGGACAGATTTACACTAGGTCCTATTTTCGGGGTAGGTCTTATATTAGGGCAGGTTTAGAAAATAGTGCTAGGTCTTACTTTCGGGGTAGGTCTTATTTTCGGGGAAACACGGTAGGAGCAAGCCGAATAGGTTGGGGAAGACTGTTCCAGAGAATTGGGGCAGCTCTAGAAAAGTTTTGTAGCCATACATGTGATGAGGTTATGAGTGAGGAAGTCAGTTAAAGGTCATCGGAGGAGCGGAGAGAGCGGTTGGGGGAGTATTTTTTTTTACCAGGTCAGAAATGTAAGTGGGACAAGAACTGTGTAGGGATTTGAAGACAAAGCACAGGAGCTTGAATTTGATTCTAAGGTGAAATGGAAGCTAGGGAAGAGAACTACAAAGAGATGCAGCAAAAGAGGAGCGGAGGGAAGGATGGATGAGTCTGGCTGCAGCATTCATAATAGATTGTAGAGGTGAGAGTCGGGTTAGTGGAATACCGGGTTAGAGAAGGATGTTACAGTAGTCCAGAGGGGAGATGATAAGAGCGTGTACAAGGAGTTTGGTGGTCTCTGGGGACAGGTAGGGGTGAATTTTTGAGATGTTGCGTAGATGAAAGTGACAGGACCTGGAAATGTTCTGAATAAGGGGGGTAAATGACAGGGCAGTCAAAGATGACAAGGTGCCTGAGGGGAGGGCAGAATAACTGTGTTGTTAACAGTTGGAAATATGTCAGGGGGAGATTTTGAATTTGACGGGGGGATGATGATGAGTTCGGTTTTATCCAGGTTGAGTTTCAGAAATCTGTCGGACATCCATGATGATATGGCTGACAGGCAGCATGAGACCTTATCCTGTGGGAGACTGAGGGAGACAGGTCAGGGGTGGACAGAAAGATTTAAGTGTCATCAGCATACAGATGGTACTGGAAGCCAAAGGAGGATATGAGACTACCGAGAGAGGAGGTGTACAGAGAAAAGAGAACCGGTCCAAGGACTGACCCTTGGGGAACACCAACAGGGAGAAGAGTGGGCGAGGAGGAGACACCATTGAAAGAAACTTGAAAGGAGCAGTCGGACACATAGGAAGCAAACCAAGAGAGAGCAGTGTCACTGATACCAATGGAACGCATGATTTGTATTAGAAGGGGGTGATCAACAGTGTCAAAATAGGAGAAAAGATCAAGGAGAAGAGGGAGGGAAAAGTTGCCTTGAGACTTAGCTGATGAGGTCATTGGCCACTTTAGTAAGGGCTGTTTCAGTGGAATAGGCAGCTTGAAAACCAAACTGGAAAGCGTCAAGGAGAGAGTTGGTGCTCAGGTAATCGGTGAGTCTTTTGTAGACAAGGCGTTCAAGAAGTTAGGAACCATATGGGAGGAGGGAGATAGGGCGGTAGTTAGAGGGTAGGGAGGGGTCCAGTGAGGGTTTCCTCAGGAGAGGGATAATTATGGCATGTTTGAAAGTTGAGGGGTATATACCAGATGAAGTGAACATATATAGACTGGCTAATTCAAACTCTGATATGAAATCCATTAACATATTGTGGGGATTTAAAATGGGCAGGTTATTGAAATAAAACCCACAAATTATATTGAATGTACATAAAAAAATACAGAACCACATACACGTAATTACTGATATCTGGTTAATTCAATTGGTTATATTGCAAATTATATGACCATAATTATTATTATTTTCAGCCAGCCACCTCATCATTTGCACATTCATGTTGGCAAACCAAAGGAAGTCTAACTGTACCTGGAGACTTTTATAGAAAATGTACTATTTCCTAAAACAAGTTTTTTTAATGTCTTACCAGATATAAACTGTGTAGAAGAGGATAATCCCATTTGGCTCAAGAGGTGGTAGCCATGATAACTTTACAATTATACTTGACATCTCTTTTATACCAAGAAATCGTGGTGGAGTCGATGGAGCTGTAAGGAGGAAAAACAAAGATATGCATGCCAATCAAACAATCCAAAATTATTTGCATAAAACCCATCCACAGAAACTGCACTTTAAAAACGATCCAGGAACAGGTATTTCCACTCCATCGGCTCCAATAACACTGTGTTACTTTCTTGGCTACAAAAATGAAGGACAATTTTTCATGGTGGTATTAACACATCTGTTTCTGTGATTCAATGGAAAGAACGATTTCATGAGAACACAGATCAGTAGGCATACCACAGTGATTTGCCTAATATATTGTACAAATTCAGCGCTGTAATATTTTTTTCCAATAAACGCAAAAATCAGCTTTATAGGTGTGAATGCATGTAAAAATAAAGTTATCTGCAACACAACTCCTCTGGGGGAAGAAAGCTGGAAATAATTATTTCAGCCTTCAAGAGGTGGGAAAATTCCTGCTGGGCATAACATTGGTAGATCATAAAAATATGGGATTGCTTGCAAGGCTTAAAGTGTTCCATGCTACACAACATATAACACACACTGACGCCACATTAATAAAACAGGAAATAATACATATGTCATCTCTGTTTCCATCACAATGTAATCATGCTGAACATGCACTTATTTTGCAGCATGCAAATCAAATGAAATACTTAAAGTCAGCTTTTGATGTTAAATAGATCTTTTCAGCTTTAAATTCTAGACATTTCTTTTAGTTGAGCTCCCTAAGTAAAAATAAGAATTTTTTGATGTGACTAAGGTTAAGTTTCGCAAGCTTTTATGAAGAATCAATTTACATATTTTGCTTAATAATCATATTTATCACTATAATCTTTTTTACTGTGATGAATTAACATAACTTTGCACCTGCCTGCAAATCTAAAAGTAGACTAGAGTGGTTTTGAGGCGTTATTAGACCAATTAATGCTTTATTCAGTGAATTTTAATTTAAAACCCACCTGCTGCAGCTATTTCTTTTAGTATTAGAAAAGCAATAGATTAGTGAGAAGGCTTAAAAGCTCTTGTTTTAGGGAGGGAGTAGTAGCAAGAGGGAGAAAAATATATATTATATGGCTTAGGTCTGCTTAATGCCTAACGCTAATTTTACTGCTTTATGTTAACAATGAGATTTCACTCGTAATGGCAGCATGCGGATAACTTAAATATGTAAACCCCGCCTTTTTATCGATGTGTATGGCCCTTACAGTTAAAATCTGATCTGTATGATCACATTTTGTTCTTGAGAGTGAATTTGGATGCAAAATCATCCTGGGTTTGGGAAGTATTGAGCACTCTAGCATGATTAAATCCTAAACTGAGACTTTGAGTAAACTGTTAAATTTATACTATTCAGAGTTAGTGCCATAAATTATCCAAAAATACAGGATTACAAAAACTGTTCCCTCTTACCATCTTCTTCTGTAGTAATGTTTTGTGGCTCACTGTGTATACCTTCTCCTTTCACAGTACTAGCAGACACTTTAAGTACATAACTAGTATATTTGCGCAAACCTAAAAATCAAAGAAATCAACTCCATGTCAACATTTTTAATTTTATAGATAAAGTAAAAGAAAATAAAACTGTAAACATGTAATCAATAACTGAAGATAAGACAATAGTTTGAAAGAAACAATATTTAAAAATGCACCATTCTTCTTAGATCATTTCACTTAAAGTTGACCTTCAGGATCCTCTTATTCTACTTCCAACCACCTCTGACTGGTGACAAACAAAAAAGTACAAGAACGTGTGTTGCTCCATTACCAAGGTTTCTCTCTTTTTCAGTGTACAAGAGGCAGGGTCCTTCAGGTGTCCAAGGTACTGCCTATGTGATCTGAACACTTCATATTGGCTAACCTCTTGGGAGGGTCCTCTCAGCATCCAGAAAAGAAGTCTGCAGTAGTGCTGTACACACGTGAAATAATTATCGTTAGAAAACGAACAATTACCGACTTATCAATGATTATTTACAATTATTTTGATCGATCAAATAGTGCACAAGTCTGTACATGCTGAAGTGATATGTTCCTTCAAATTTAATCCACCACACATCATGTACACACGCTAGATATGATCGTTTGAACGATGCAGGAAGTGACGTGTACTGGAGAAGTGTACGGCAGAACCATCCACGATCACTGAATCACCGTCACCCAATCAGATCTGCCCGGACAGTCATTGGTTTTTAGCGACATTACTCCTTCATCGGCGTCATTGGCCAGTCGTTGTGCACTTTTTTTGTTAACAATTATCGGAGGATTGGTCGTTAATCGTTTGTTTCCAACGATAAATATTGCACGTGTGTACGTAGCCTTAGTGTAGGGAACTGACAAGCAACAGGTACACCTTCAGTCCCCTGCACTCAGAAACAGCACTGGAAAGCATCCGAATAGAAAAAATAAACTGATACCTTTCTTCACAAAGTAGACATATTGGAATTATTTAAACTTGAGCTTCTGGAATACATCAACCATGATACAAATAGCAATGCTATCTAACTGAATCTGAATAGGAATCCCCAATGATTAATCGGATTAACATAATGGTGATTTATTAAAGCTCTCCAAGGCTGGAGAGGATACACTTTCATCAGTGAAGCTGAGTAATCAAGCTATTCTGAAATAGATTTCTTGAAAGTTATTTGCTATTTGCTATCAAATGTTATCAATCCTGGACCAGATCTAATCCAGGTTTGCTGGACAACCCAGCTTCACTCATGAAAGTGTATCCTCTCCAGCCTTGGAGAGCTTTAATAAATCAGGCCCGATGTCTCCATATGCATTGGATAAGCAAAAAAAAAAATATGTACCAAAATCACAACTTGTTCAGGTTTTTTTTTAAACTCTACATCACAAAAGTATTTTATATTTTAGTAAAACATTAATAAAATATTAACAAGAACATCTACATTCAATTCAAAACAATTTTCTATTTATGTGCCTTCCACGTGCAAACTTTATGTCTTTCCTACCACAAACAATGTACAAGTTTGCAATATGCATGTCTCTGAACACTTTAGAACACCGGCGGAAATCCTGCATTTCTGTGACTTGCCCTTTGTTGTATTTACGCAAAAGTACATGTCAAAACACTGAATACAGTTTGAAAAATGTACCTGAAATGCTGTGTGTTAAGTGAGGTGTGTCTGTTGCACTTTCTACAGTTCCATTTTGCCATGTTATATACACTGTGTAATATATTATTATTCCATTAGGTATGGATGGTGGGAAATAGGAAACAATTATTTCTGTTGATGAAACATTCCTATATGTTATATTTTCTGGAGCGCTGTCAGGTACTGAAACAAAAAAAAAAACACAAGAACATTTAGAAACACAATGCCTTTAAAAATTTGCCTGCCTTAGCAATGGAGAGAGATCATGCTGAAACATATATTTACTGATAAAGAATAAACTATTTAACTAGAACAAGAGACACATGCAGGTTTCCTGAGAGAGATGTTTTAAGGTTAGATATTATGAATGACATCCCAAAAATATGATATGGGAGGACAAAGGAAACCTAAACATAAATATCAAAAACGTTTTTTTGGATATGTGTCCAAAATTTTACGAGTGTACCTAGTAGTAGAAGTATTTACCTAATTGCTACCTTATTCTGGCCTCTAGATTTTTGAGGGATGAGGGGCCTTATGGACCATTCACAAAAATATGAGACTAAATTGTGATTGGCCAACAGATTTCCTATTAAAGCTATATATATTTAGTGCTTGAATTTCCTTATTATCCTAAATTTTTGCAACTATATTTTACATTAAAATAATAATAAAAAAGTTTGCAATAGACCATTGCACTTTGTTTTCTCTATTCATCATGACCATCCAGTTAAATGAGTTTCGTTGTTTCCTCATAAATGAATTTTCCTGTGAGAAACAGCTCTTTACAGTTTATGACTATATGTTCCGCAAACTATTCCCATATGTAACAGTCATAAATCAGATAATGGAACAGGTAACATGCTGATTTTGATTCTTTTATCATTATTATTTATGTCTACACTAAATGTGTTACCTAAAGTGCATATATATATATATATATATATATATATATATATATATGTCTCAAATTATACTGCATATATATTACTATTAGGGGTGATTTAGACCTAAAGGCTGTTGAATAAACTTGACCTTTATTTACTTTGAATTGCCATTTGTAGCCTATTACGTGCTAGCAAAATTAAAAAAAACTTTGACAGATCTACATAAAATCACAGTACATCACACTAAATATTCCTTTTTCCTATTCCTTGGTTCCTTGAATAGTAGGCCATCAGTGAAAAAAATAATTTAGGGGCTTTTGAATGAAACTCTTCTTTACCTATACTTACTTTACTCTTCTTATTCTTACCTTACCTATTCTTACGCTTCTTTACCTATTGTAAAAGATGTTATTTTTTTATTGAAAGTTGTTGACTAAATGTGGTGATTTTTTATTAAAATACATAAAGACTTAGCTACATAAGTATAATGTTGTTCTACCACATGTTTTAGGAGAACCTGTAGCACCTGCATGTTGCATTTAATATTTGTGTGTCACAAGGACTACTGATCAGTGTGAAAGCCACATTATAACTATTTATTGTTGAAAAATAGGGAGGAAAAAACAGTTTGGAACATAATACAATAAAGAGGAGTCTAAAATAGCAAGTATTTTGGGATGAAAATAGAATATTAATGTATTAGTTTTTCTTTACTTTGCCCGTTAGTAGCCACATGTACAGGAAAAATAAATATTAGGAAATATATGGGCATGCTTTCCAAGACGAATAAAATGATGTATACAAATTACCATCTTCCCCAGTTCTTACAAAGAGTGGACTACTTGATCTTGATCCTGATCCCACAGATGTACTGGCTTTAATGGTGACAATATAATTGGTAAACTTTTTGAGGTTGCTAAGGATAATAGAGCATTCACTACTATTGAAATACTGAGCTTTCTCTGTAGTATCAAGACACAAGATTGAGTAATACTTAATAACACCATTGGGGGAAGAAGGTGGAGAGTAAAACAGCTGTACGGAGGTAGAGTTTAGAGTTCGGTAGGACAGATTATGAGGTGGATCATCAGGAACTGAAAAAAGAAAGAACACAGAAAAAAGAGAAAAATACCATTTTAAATTATATTTATACAAATCCCAAAGTACACAATACACATGAGCTCAGAAAATTTTACACAGATTTCAGCATTTTCTCAAAGTAGATCTTTAGCCAAAACTCTTTTTTTAGTTTTGGATGGAGCTAGGAAGGAACTCTTGTCAGGGTTTACTGTAGTTGTAGACTCCATTGGAGAGATTTTTTTTCATTTCCAGGCTGGTAAAAAGCTAAGCCGGGACAGGGCATGAAGTACCACATGATAGCACCACAGCTAGAAATAAAAATGCTCTAACCTCAGTCAGATTGTATTGTTGTCTTTAGCGATTTTCTCTCCTTACCTGTCTGCTAAAAGTTTGAACTGCCAGAATAGCAAGTAAGGGGAAACAAAGGCCCATGGAGCTGTAAAACTTGTCTGGGGTCCTATCCGTTTCCCATTCTATTCAAATCTATAAACGCATATTCAAAAATTTATTTTTTTGTATATGGATGAATAAGCAACTAAACTATGTCAATCAATCCTACTTATGGTCAAAGTCATGTATATGAATTGCATGAGCTTACCATCTTCCATGGTGGTGATGTGCAGTATTTCACTCGATTGGTTTCCATCTCCATGTGTTGTATACCCAGATACAATAACCCGATACTGGGAATATTTCTTAAGGTCTGACAAAACAATTAAAGCCTCGCTACTGTTGCTTGTGAGAGTATGTGAGGAGTTCCAGTAGATAATTTTATAAAACAAAATAATTCCATTAGCATGTACAGGAGGTTGCCATGTAAGTAATACTCTGGTGGAAGATAGATTTCTGTAGAGCAAATCATATGGTGGACTACTTGGAGCTAAAAAAAAAAGTAGTAAAAAAAACAAAAAAACTGTTAGAATGAAAAGAAATGAAATATGGACTTTATACCTTGGAAAACATGAAAAATATTTTCAGTGATATTCAGGGTCTAATTCACAAATAGGTTTTACAGTTTACAGGCACACTCATTGCACATAGTTACCTGGTTAGGACCTAGAACTGCAGAGGTGAGAGTGCTAGCAACCCCTTCATCAATGCTGTCCCAGATTATTAAGTTTTATGGCATTTGTCTTTATAAATATATATTTGGTTTGGTTTACTATTAAGCCTTGCTATAGAAAACCATATAATAAAGGGTCAGTTCACCCAAAGCTTGTTGTCATTTGCACTCTATTGAACTTTAAAATTTTTCAAACTGCAATTTTCATTTCATCTATTTCATTATAAAGAGGAAAATTATTTAATAATTCTAATGACTGTCATAGCAAATACTGTTACTTTAACTAAATGCTTCTACAATACTATGTAGAAGTAGAAGTAGAGAAGTAAAACTTTCTGCAAAAAAAACACTTCCTGTAGAGAAATAATATTGGCTTCATCTACAAGACTACAAGATTCAGTATCTAGGAATTCCCATCTATTTGCAATGTGTACCAAAAAGCATGTAATATTTATCCCTGCAAAGCTCTGATTGCATGACATCCCCATGACTCTGGCAATGCAATATGTATCATGTAACAATGTGATGTAAAATTTGTGTATGGTGGGATTTTCAAAGCTTCTATAGCTACAAGTGGAAGATAAACATCTTTACTGTTATGGATAGCACCAACACTAAAGAGCCAGTTATTATTATTTTAACATTTTCAACTAATTTAACATTTTCAAAAAATTTTTGGTATACCCTGGGAAATATACAGATTAGCTCTAAAGTAAACATGGTGTAAAGATACAAACATTTAGGTATCTACATACAAGCAGAAGCACTGTAATTTGTCTAACCCAGGGCCAACTTTAATGCTTGGCTTATGAACTTTGAGCCTGAATTGCTCTGTTGTGCTTGCAGCTACAGAGGTCAACGAGGGTTGGCTTGAAACTCATGCACTTCTTGTTAAAAAGGAAGCGGATGCAAGAAGCTGTGTCCAAAGAAATGCAGACAGAGCATACATAACTAATAACCAATGTTGCCTGTGGCTTT
The DNA here is from genome assembly GCF_032062135.1 of Pyxicephalus adspersus. Classification (NCBI taxonomy): domain Eukaryota; kingdom Metazoa; phylum Chordata; class Amphibia; order Anura; family Pyxicephalidae; genus Pyxicephalus; species Pyxicephalus adspersus. Next base: position 80,286,284 of record NC_092859.1, on the reverse strand, counting down.
CCTGTAGCCGATCTTTTCCTTTTAAGTAACTTACCATGTTTTACATGTTCTGTGTGGAAATGGCTATTTTGGTAAAGGCAGGTCTTTGCATCCTCATATCAGAACTTACAGCTAAGAGAAAAGTGAGCGGCACAGTGCCATCACTAAATCACATCAAATATTTTCTAATACTAGCAGTCACCAGGCAGCACTGCCTTACATATCACACAGCAGATACACAGTTATGAGGATGTAAGTACAGAAGTGTCTAGAAGCACATACCAAGTTCTCCACTGCTATTTTTTTAGGAGGAATTTAGGGCACAGTATTTTTTTGGATGCAGCTTAGGAACAATTACATTTTTTAAATATTTGCTTTTATATAGAAAATTGTTACTTTTTTCAGTTTTGGAATAAGGAAGTAATCAGATTTTGGTCTAAGCAGTACTCTTGTACTTAAAAAGGTATCAAAAACAGTACTTAACTTTTACATTTTAACTAAACTTGCTCAACTTTTAAATTCTGTTCTATATATTAGTGACAAACGTAATCATGAGTTTGCAGTGTCAGGGTATAGAACAAATTAATTCAGCAGAAAGAAATTTACATTAGTTGATCAAGCTACATTTAAACATCATACCTTAGCACCAGCTGCAATTTAAAGTATTTATACTTACCAGTTTCAGAGGTTTTTATTGGAAGAACTGGTGTTGACTGGTTTCCATGTCCTAACATAGTGTAAGCTCGAACAGAAATTCTGTAAAGGGTGTATGGATTTAAATCAGTCAATGTGCAGCTTGTTGAAGAGGTGTTTTGTGAGAGTATAACTGTTGAGTTTGTGTAGATGATTTCATAAAGGATAATAATTCCATTGGGTTCTAAAGGTGGGGACCATTCCAAACTAATGGAAGTCGCATTCACACCAGTTGAAACCAGATTCTGAGGTGGTGATCCTGGAACTGTAATTAGAAATACAAGTACAAATGTATTAATGAATATGTACACCTAATGTTTCTTTGCTTCAGTTATCACTAGTTTAAACATGCTTTAAACAGATCATAAAGTTGGCTCAAACTTAAGATCCTCAAATTTCTGCCAAACAAGAGATCATGTGAATATAAATCCAATCAGGTTTAAAACTCAGACTAAGTTTAGAGCTATTTAGCTCTGTAAACACTTTTGCTTTTTTCTTATTAACAATCAGATTGAGAAAAGGAACAAATAAATCAATCAGTTTAGGAAAGCCAATACATGAATGGTGCCAATAAAATTACCCTACCAGAATCAAATTCAATATGTACACTTACCATCTTCTAAAGTTCTTACAAAAATATCATTTTCATCAGAAAGGTTGCTTTCACCTGCTGTGTTTGAGGCTGTAACACGCATCTTGTAATCAGTGTACTTTCTTAAGCCTATGAAATAATGTAGTTTTCATAAATATGTTAGCTAATATGTAATATATATTCATAATAATGAAAGAATAACATAATCACTGCTTTCTTTCACCCTTCCTGCCTTTTTCACTTCTAGATGCTACACTTTACTAAAAAAAAAAAAAAAAAAAGTTGCAGCTTTGATCCTGCTGATATCTGTTTTTTCTACGTTGTATTCATTGTGATATGCACTAGAATGAAGGCTCTGCAATTCTTCATCTGTTTCAATTCTGTTATATGCTACCAGTAAAAGGATTCAAATAATATGCCTATCTTGTAGTAAAAAATAATTTTGCACCACAGACAAGATGCTAGAGTACACCCACATCATCTCATCTGCATGCCCTAAGTAAAAAGCCCAAGACCCTCCACTGCTGGGAGAAGGTTAAGGGCCTGAAAGGGCAGACTTATCCAAAAACAAATATATATATATATATATATATATATATATATATATGGTTATGCTTTCTTATACAAATAAATTTGTATTCAGTAGCCACCCCTAGACATTCAAGTGCATTTTAAATTGTCTTCCAAAGTGGCCTGGAAGGGCAGCAAGGGTGGCCCAAAGGCTTAATGTCTCCTTTCCAGACACACTGGAAAGGGTCTGGTTCATTTCCATGGGGTAATAGAAAGCTTTTATTAAATCCTAATCCGGAGTGCGGCAGAGACATTTATTTTACCTGTTGTTACTCAATGTGCTTTATCCTGAATATTATTGCTTGATGACTTGATTATGGGCAATAAAAAAAAAAAATCTAAAAAAAACTGCAATAATGTGTTGAGTTTTATTTCGGCAAAAGATTTTGTCATGGTTCCATTTCTTCAATTGGGTAGGGGGAACTGATTTATCCCATTACCCATTCCATTGGGTGAAGGGATTGGATACTTGGAAGCCCCTTAATAATGGGCTTTTAGATTTCTGATAAGCCCCACAACCCCCCCCCCCCCCCCCTCCATATTGGGGGAAAAGATTTTTGAAAAAGGTTCATTCACTAAACTTATGGGATCCTCTCTTTATTGCTGGGGAAAGGCATACGCCCTTTTAAAGACAGGAATGACTGTCTTTCTTGTCCATTCCAGAACCCACTGCTTCCCTTGAAAATTAAAAGTCCCATACATAACAAAACTTCCTGTCTATACTGGACCAAATGCCTTCCCTGAACAGTAACGTCTCAACATCTCATAGTTTACCACACCACCACTAATGCCTAGAAAATTATCTGGTTAGGGCAAGCTCATTTTTATATACTGTATAAAAATAATAACACGTATAGCTTTAAAGCATTACCAAAGAAAGTTATTTAACAAATGTATTTTGACTGTCAGCATATTGGCCTAAAAACAGAATAAAACTACATGCCAGCTTTGTCTCCTTTTTACTTTATTAGGGTTGACTGAGGGCATCAAGTTTAGAATCTATTACTAGGAAGAATGAAAGCAATGATAAATGACAATGATAAAATGGCAATGATAAACAGTCACAATACCATAAAAATGTGATTATTATGTGTTGCTAAATAGACATGAGGATTAATACTACAGCAGGTTGTCAGATCCTGTAAATCTAAAGGAGGCTGGGAGAAACTGCAAAGATGCTATAGGAAACAAACACTAGGGATATTCTACAGTAGACTGTAATAGGTTTCAGATATGCTAAAAGAGAGGGTTAGAGTCTGAAAGCATGTTGAAATAGTTGGCCAAAAGTGGCATAAATGGTACACAAGTCTGCCAAAGACTAAAGTCATTCTGCCATGAAGGCAATAGTAGAGGTTACTGAAAAAGGTGTAGCCTTGTAACATTACACATGCATACAGCCTAGTTATTTAATCTTTTCCTTAATCTAAACCTAGTTAAAGATGACTAAATACCCTTTCTGCCACACATATATGTTAACGGATATTAGCAATACAAATATTATTTATAAATGACCAAAGACAAAAATAGACTATACTGTCCCAGAAGCCAGTCTACTGTTATTCTGGCTGTATGTCTGTAAACACATTCAGCTGTTCACAATTAGTGTGAACAGTTGTCTTTAAAACAGAAACAAACACATTTTGGCCTAGTAACCATATTCTCAGCCAGCTATGTACCTAACACAGAGCCAAACAAGACAAATCCCTCACCCTAATGTGGAACTACAAGTGCCAACTTAGCCATTCCAGAGGAAAAAGCTGTCACAATACCACTGCTGTCACTATTTGCTTATCATATAAATACTGTCAACCAGTGAACACCATTCTCAGTAAGATTGTCAGAACAAGGTGGCACTGTATATATCCTTCTGCCATAAGGCTCCTGCTGTATAACAACTCTTAAGTCTCCACATGGAGACATTAAGGAGACATACACCTTGTATGCCCACCCATGTGCCCAGATCTGATGGAACCCTCTTAGCCCCTTTGCTTTATAAAGCTTGAGGAAAATGATGCTGTTTGAGGAAAACTCTCACACGACTTCAAACCTAATACTAAAGCAAACCATAATCACTAAATTAACCTTAACACTTACGTGAAACATAGTAAACTAAATCTATTCTCTACACAAAGAGATACAGTGCCCCTAAACCTTCTCCTTTAGCTTTATTGAAGTCAATGTAAAAACTAATCATAACCTTACAAAACAGATAATATAATTAGGATAAAAAAACATGTGCTCATAATGCTATCACTGTTTCATGCAAAAATAATTAACACTTGATGGCAAAAAGCAACAAGCAATCTGTTACAGAAGCCACTAAAATAAATATTTAACTGTATTGTTCTAATGTTATTCTCTTCTGTTACATTTATTAGTATACATACAACTATATTTCCTAATATGCATGTATGTTTTCTCTAAGCATTACAAATTTTTAAAATAAAAATAGGATTAAAAGATTTTATAAAAATTATACCTTGAATGAGGATGCTCGTGTTGCTTGTTATTACATGAAAGGCCTCTCTGGTATATATATCCATTGCATAGACTGTATAGTGGGTTATCATCCCATTGGGCTCCAGAGGTGGATCCCAGTACACCATAACTGATGTTGAACTTATGTTATAATAACTTATGTTAGTGATTGAGCTTGGAACTAAAAACAAAAAAGGCATTGTCAAATTATTATTTGGCAAATAGCATTTAACCATTTTTACTAGCCCTTGGAGGCTAAATATTACCTTGCTCACTTGTCCTTATGACTATATCTGTTGGTGGTCCTTCTCCAACGGTTGTAAAAGCAGAGACACTAATTGTATAGTCAGTAAAAGGTGTAAGCTTCTCAACAGTGTAGGACAGCTGTTCAACCTCAATGTTGATTCCATATTGCACATTCTCAGTAGCTAGAAACAGTATAGTTAGTACTTTTATATATACAACACAGGCTGGGATAATAATAAACAATAAACAAATTTCAGACAAATTCATAATAAAAATATAAATTACATCATGTGCTCAATTCAGACCTCAAGAGATAGCAACCCTCTGACTTGGGTCTTTGGGTCCAGTGTGGAAGACTTCATTGATTTCTTGACCACTCTTTGATATTGTATGGGGCATGTTTTCTGTCTCAAATTTATATTTTGAAGAAATCTTTGCCAATAATACTTAATTTATATACTGGTGTTTAGTATAAAGAGATTTGCAGATTTTAGCACTTCTTTGTGAGTGATTATAACTCATTATAACTGTATAGTATTGGTTTATTAACAGTGTATAGTGTATGCCAAGCCATATTTAGAGTAAGTAAATATTAAAACTTCAGATGCAATTTTACTGCTATTCATGAAGCTGTTAGCATGCATACAGAAATCCAATTTCTGCTGCTAGAAATGATCTTTCATGACCTGTTCTAGTGACAGAGCAATAGAACTGTCCAGTTATATGGAGCGAGGAGAGGAAGGAATGCAAAGGAAGAACCCCGCTGCATCCTTTTACATAGGAAATTATAGTAGTCCACCCCACTTGATCATTTAGTGATCTGCCATAATGGATCATTAAACAAAGATGGAGGACCACTGAATGCAAGCTGTATATAGTTTTAGAAGGATTTTTCTTCATAAACTTTTGCAGCAACTAAAGTTTAAATAAGTAATTTATGTTTAGCCCTAGCCATATCTTCTACATTATGCAGTTCTAGAGGCATTTCTTCTGGACTGTGATTGCTTATTTTGACTTTACTGAACACTGCAAGCTTAGTTCTAACATAGAGATTCAGAATTACACGTGGGTTCCTGTTTTGGGAAGTACAATGTTGCTCCATCTGACCAGCTATGATCTTCTTTCATTGCATAAAGTAACACAAATATAAAGTTAGTAATGTAGGAGAAGAGGTGTTGCAGTTGGAGAATTTTCCTTTTTCTGTATTGTGAAAGCCAGGGAAAATCTCTGCAATGGAGGCCCAGCAGAAATAAAACCCAAGAGATGCTCCAAACTTTTCCCAATGTATCTAAAACTTTAAAAAAACTTTGGTTGAACAAACCCTTTAGGTTAAAATGAGATCATACTGACAGGGACTAAAGCTAAGGTATTGTATAGAACATTCTGACCTATTAAGGAACATTGTAAAAAGTGGCATTGCTGAATACCTCTGCTCAGAAAATAGAAAACTTCATTTCAATGTGCATTTTAATAGATAATGTACAATGTGATGCTCAGTGAACATGTCATTTCTGTTTGGAATCAGTTTCAGCAGGTGAGTAAATAAAGCCTTATGCTTCTGCCTCACACATGCACACATTGCCACTAATAGCTCCAACACATTTCTCTGCTTTCCTGGTACTGAACTCTCTATTAAATGTTTAGTGTTATGCTGTCATTGTGTACTGAACTACTTAGTAAACTACCTTCCCTCATCAATGGATTCTTGAACTTCAAATATAGTAGAAAATAATCACTCTATTCCTGTTTTTTTTTAAAAGAGAGTAGGTAAATTAGAAATCGTTAAAAACTGCTGAAGTAAAAAAAAAAGGTTTGGCCTATGAAAAGTTAAGAATAAAATAACTACCATTAATACTACTAATAAAATAATCACTAGTACTGATTTAATTATCAGCAACACATTATAATTGTAATAGTCACACAAGTAATTCAAAATAAGGGCAAGACTGATTTTATGACCTTTCAGCAATGTAAGTTATTGTGTGGATTTGGATTGTATTAATCCAGTTGTTGTTGTTACTAAAAATGGAGAAATTGTTTCACACATTTCTCTGAAAGGCACATCCACTATACAACAAATGTCAGGTAATCTTCCCAATATTATCTGTCATTTTGGGTTAAAAAGTATTTCCCCCCTTCTAAAAATAATTATTATTTTCAGTAAGAAAAATGTCATTGCTTCATAACAGAGATACGGACTTTATGTGATTGTGATACGTTTAAAGTAAATAATGATACAATAGGTTTTAATTTAATAAAGCTCTCCAAGACTGGAGAACATAAACTATCATGGGAAAACGTGGGTCATCTAGCAAACCTGGAAAAGATTTCCTATTAGTTGGTAAATGTTTTCAATTCTGGACTAGACCCATTCCAGGTTTGCTGTATAACCCAGGCTGTCCCATGATGCTTTTGCCTGAAAAAGCCTAGAATTGACAGTCTATAACTACTCCTGGTCACCCAGTGTTTGACAAGTACCCAAGGGCAGGAAACGCTACAGAAAAAATACAGTTTGAGCATGCTCTTAGATTTATATATATAGTTAAAAAATCAATACACAATAAAATTGGCTTTAGAAATAAGATGCCTGTTGAGTAAGTTCACTAATCATCCTCCCAGCAGCGGTCTTTTCTAGAAACTTATACACATCTTTCATTGTCTAAATTTGTATACCAACATGTGCCATGTAGAGACCCCTACCACCAGCATTATATCATAGGTAAAAAAAAGGTCATCTAGGGAAAACCTACATGAATAATAATTGAATTAAAAGTGCAATAGAAAATGATCAATACATGGTAATCTAAATCAAGAGGTGGCAGAAACCATGATTTGCAAATGTAATTAAAAGCTGACAGAAATGTTCTATAATTGCCAAGTCTAAGAGCAGCATATTGTTTTTACCACAAAAAGGAGGCATATAAAGTGTCACTTTTTATTCACCTAATACTGTTGCAGTATTTTTTAAACATATATCTGTCAAGCCAACAATGTTTGTACACACATAAAGTCCATGTCTCTGAAGGAAGGAGAGCTCTTTTATTGGCTGCTGTAGTGTCATAGTGGTATGGTCATGTCAGAGAGGTCAGCTGCACCTGTTTGCCTCCACACACACTGGTCTTGTAACACTTTGACCTACTTGACTGTAATAATGACACTTAAAGAGCCATTAGTCAAATGTTCCCCTGCTGAAGTTCTATATTTTGCAGTAGGTGATACGCTAATCCCATACAGTCACACCTGCTGTGGCAACTGTAATAACTGATTGTCTATGCAGCTTGCCTGGGAGCTATAGGGTGGGACTTTTTCTTATACAGGAGGTCAGCAGTGTGACAAAATGGTGCAACCTTTGTGGGTGGCATAGCCATATGCTGTAAAACATTTTTAGGAAGCAATAACAAAAAAGAGCAATTAAATCTTATTGGCAGTTTAAAAAAAAAAGACTATTAGAAGAACTTTGTTTAGTTACCTAAAATGTTGAGCTGCACATTACCTGTGTCACTGTTTGCACTGCTGTAGAAAGCCACAGGGGGCATAGTTTGGACTGTAGAAAAAATGTCAGCTGAGCCTTCATATGTCGCAGTCATACCTTCCTTTGCATTGCCAAAAAATAATGATTTTGTATATTCATTTACTGCAGTTGAAATCTCATAATCCGGGCTGGTGATGTACTGTGGTATCAAGAAGAAGGAGTGTCAGGTTAAACTAAAGAATCAACACTGCTATTTCAAATCAAGTTAAATGTTTCATAACATGCATTGCAATCATTTCTATCCCTCCATCTAGCACAATATTCTTACAGCTTCAGTGGTAATACAAAAATGCAAATAAGACGCACTAAAACTCTGGGTTTAAAAAATTTGTTATGAAAGGAACATTTATGACTAAAGTATCATTTAACATCTGCATATAATCCTGCACAGCTACAGGATTTTAATGTCAACGTTAGACCAAGTCTAATTTAAAGACAATGAAACAGCATATAGCTGTATGCTGGTCGCTGTCCTTTGATTATAATGTTATATGGGGTGGGTTTTTTTCAAGCCTTTAATTACCCACAGCAATGGTTACAAAATAAAATGGTGGGGTGGACAATAATGCTGGCCTACCAAAACCTTCCATTTTTGTGCTGCAAGCACTGAGGAAGTAGTAGATTATCCAATAAGCACCTTATATGTATCACATTTCTGCTAACATTTATTAGCAGATACATACATATTGCCCAGGTACTAATCACTGACCCAGATTTGCATTCCACAGCATATTCCATAAACAACGGTTAACCTATAATGGTTTTTTTGTTTTTATTTCAGGGGCTCAAATCTTCTACCCCTGTGGAACCTTACTATTTATTTAATATTTTGCACCTCTTAGTTAATTTGTTCCTATATTTTACACAACCTTTTTTATGAGAGACAAGGCTTTATCTTGGTAGCACATATGAGTATATTATTAATACCTTACCTTACATTATTACACAATTTAGATAGCACAGACAAAGTCCATAGCCATGTCACTAACTGTTACTTAAAGTAAGGAGCATAGCAAGCAAAAAATATAGATACAGCCAGACAAACAATCCCCCATTATTTTCTGGACAAAATAAAATATAAAGTAGTTTCAAGTACAAAGAAAAAAATGGTTCACCCTATAAAATGTGTATGCTTGCAAAACGGAAAAAATGACTAACCAAAATGGTCAGTTAGCAACACTTTAATTGCCTTTTAAAGCTTATTAAAGATGAGATTTCCACTCAATTTCAGTCCTGGATGAAGCTGCTACTAAGACAGAAATTGAATATATCCCCAGGTGACCGTGTCTATCCAGGTGTCAGTTGATAGAGGTGAGACTTTCCCTCCTATTTCAGATACTGCTTCAACTCATTTGCTACTGTTTTACCATGGCCACATGGGTATTTTCCCTGCTGTGGACAAGAACAGCAATTAATACCCCACAGACTTTCAAAAAACAGTAGTTCACAACTTTCATTATATAGGGTGCCTCAAGTGTGGCCCTGATATCACCAAAGGGCAGCGCATAACATAAAGCAAATGTAATGCTACAGAAAGTTTTCAGAGTTTGCAGACTTGCAGTAGTAGATCATGCCACAAAAGTTAGACAGAAATTGGAAACATGGTTTTGAGCCTTTGGAAACATGGTGTGTTTTTTTAGATTGGAGACACATTGGGTCTGATTTAATAAAGCTGTCAAAGATAGGAGATGACATGCAAACCTGAAATAGATTGGTCCAGGGTTGAAAACATTTGCCTAAAAAAAGCAAAAGGAAATCCATTCCAGGTTTGCTGAATCACCCAGGTCCTATCCCCTCCAGTCTTGTAGAGTTTTAAAAAAATCAGATTCATTATATGAAGCTACTATGAATCAAAGCTGGTATAGTTCCTTTACTACTAATTAATGCTACCACATTTGTTCTCCCTATAGCCTTCTTATAAAGTTTTTTTGTGCAAAAGTTGATATTTCTGTCTGCAAAATCCATTTTTACAAAACCAGTAATTTCTTTCACTGGCTTAAGCAAACATCTAGGCAAGCTAAAACCCGAAGGCCAAAACATATTTGCCAAATGGCCACATGCATCCCAAGTGGCTCTAGTTTGAACACCAGGGTTCTAAACCTTATTCACTGAATAATAAAATTGGAATATCCACTTTATGATTTTTACTTTCTTGTATTTTAAGACATACCCATGTTTAATACTGTCATGCAACCTTGCCATGTGCAAACAAGTGTACACCTATCTGATTATGGCTCCTTACAATAATGCATAAGTTGTGCTTGTCAACATACAACTGTTTTTAGCATTCTTCAAGCTAAGCAAAGTGCTTTCAAAATATAATCTCTGATCTCCCAATTCATAGCAATTGACTACAAGTAATGTTGGGGAATGCAATGTGCCTTTTCCCTTCTTCCTCCTTTTCTGCATTTGTCTCCCAAACACAACACTCTCCTCAGCAAGTCTTTAATTGGAGACAATAACAGGAAACACTTGTAGGTGTTGAGCTGCACCCAGTAGGTGTAAAAGAAAGAAGATGAAGCTCTTTTTATTCCCACAGAGGACTTGTAGATCAAGTAACGTGTCAAAACACCTGCAAAGCAATAAGTGATTACTAATTGTTCAATGCAAAAGATAAACAGAGATTTCAAAGTCTAGCAGAGTACCTTATATTTTCCTGTGAGAATTGTATTCTCAATGGCCATTCCGGTTTCCTTAACAAAAGCTCTGACTCTGTACTGTGTGATGATGCCATTTGGTTGTGGTGGTCGTCGCCAGCTTACAGTTATAAAATTGGCTTCCACCTCTTTTGCATTTAAATCAGATACAGCGCTGGGAGCTTCAACAAAAAAAGGAGACATTAAAACAGATGTACTCAAAATATTACAGTATCAAGTACACTAAACTGTAATAACTGTATGATAAAATGTATTTCAATTTCTGTTGGTAGTAATGCTTAGAGCTTGCTAAGGTGAAATGTGATGGAAAAAAGGTTGTGAAAATTACATTTGTGACCATATCTCTGAAGAGTCATTAAGTACTATTTGTACTATGCTTAACATAATTCTCTTCACCTTGCACACCTAAAACCTGTTTAGCATACCACTTGATCATTACTGACATTGAAAGCTTTTCAAAAAAGTGAGTATGTATTAACATGCAAACATATAGCTAATAACAGTACTGTGGGAGTGATGAACAGGTTGGAAACATTATATTTTTTGGAGAAAATGTACGTTCAAATAGCTTTAGGCCTAAGCCATTAGTCACCTGATTTTTTCTAAAGGGAAGGATACCTTTAGAAAACTTAGGCTGGCTAACGTTTGCCTAAAGAACATGATCAAGTGATAAGGCTTTCAAACATAGTCTGGCCAACACTTTGTGGAGCCTAATATAGCATTTGCTCCAATAAAAGTATTTCAGCCTTTCTGATACTCCCATTTGTTCTAACAAAATTGGTAACATAGCTTTATAGAACAACTTTAGAACCTAATACCCCACCAATTCTAACTTCTGGTGTCATATTCTTACCTTCAGCCTCACTAGGAAAACCTTCATATTATGGCCCTTCTTGGTGCCACATAGCCTTTTCTCATACACATCCCTGGTATTCTTATAAATAGAGTTAAAACAGCATAGATGTTGATGTCCACCATGAAATGGCTCCATTCCCAAAATATAATTAATGTAAATGCTGCACATGTGCAGTGGACACACAGCCTGGCTAGTACAATTTACAGGTATTGGATATGTGGCCCATAAATTCCTACTGAACATCAGAAAACGAGTCTCTTATGATTTGGTGGCTTCAGATCTAATTCCTGTAAATGAAAACCTGCTAGGGTGTGCTAGCCGTTAATGTGGTCAGTAAATGCTAATGAGTGTTAGCTAACCCAATAATTTGCAGTGAGGTAAGATGAAAAGTAATCATTATGGGGAATTACCAAGCACTCTAGGCAAAATTGTGAAAAATTGTCAGATGCTAGTTATTCTTTAACTACTAGAGGATAATCTATTGATATATAGATTCTTATCAATCCTAATTGTAAATGGACACATTGCAAGGCATAAGTGAATTATGACCACGTAAAATACAAATCTCCAACACATTTTTTGGTGATGTTTCTTGCTTGCTTGCAACTTGATTCATTGCACCTTTCCAAGAATCCCATGCAAACAAAAACGAGCCTTTCAACTCTTACCATCAAAAAGAGTGGAGCAAACAAAGGATATCAATTCACAGCTCCTAATCAGGACAATTAGTTGCTCTTTTATTTGTATTTTGACTATACAAAGACCACTGGCACTCAATTAAGAGATCATAAGTAGGGAAAGTCTAAACCCAGGCCAAGTACAGGTTGCTTTTGAATATGTAAACCTTCCTTAGAGTGCTAGTATGCTCTCCTGCACCAAACACTTAATGATGTGACATGGTCAGCCCCACTCCTTGACAGGGGAAATAAAAGTGTTGATGCTAATCACCACAATAGTGTACAGAGAATGATATCACACTGCTGTGTTAGCTTAGCCTGATAAGCATCTCAAAGCCTGTGGAGAACACCTCAGACTAACAAGTCTATGTGAGGGCTTAAACTACATTTGCTGTTCTCATACTCAAGTGAATTGAATTCATATGTGCAACAGAAGCAACACAGAGGTGGCTATGAAACCTTTACTGTGCAGATTTGTGGTACAGTTAAAGGCTTGTTGACATAATTAAGGTAAAAAGAATAAACAGACAATCGATTTTAGTTCTGGACCCATTTTATTTGTGCCAGAATCACCCTTCTCAATTTACACTAGTACAGATCAAGGTTTCTTTACAATGGTGTTTAAAATGATTGTTTTATGTACCTATGAAGGAATATCAATTCTGCAGACAGTTTTATAAAACGTATTACAATGTGTTGGTCAATCAAACAGGGCTGTATATGCCTTTTCATACATGATTAGTAAAGTCACCAATGACCAATATAATGGTAGGATGGGACATTTTTCTTTGATAAAAGTCAGCATGCTATTAAAAACCTGTCAATCATATTAGCACATTTTTAGCATCAGGGAAAGTGTAAAAAAACCCTGTCAATTGTTACTGTTGCTTGTGCCCATGTGGTCTCTCACTTCCTGTCCAGATAAAGGAGTGTGATAGGGACAAAAAGTGATGAGCAATGTATCTAATAAGGACACATATAGCAATAATATCACATTTTATAGTATTTGTACATCTCTGTCACGGACACCCATTTCTATCTTTTCTTATCCTGGTTTCATAGGAGCAATAAAACAATAAATAAATAAAACCTGGCAAAAGTAGCCACTCAACAATTGGCTAGGGATGGGGTTTATTCTGAAAAATATATATATATAGTTGTATTCATTTTTTATTTGAAAAAAAATGCAAATTGAAAACCTGGGGTGGTTTTTATCTTTTGTACGTTTGCTCTTGTTTTTTTATTGTAAATATCACAAAGGGTGTTTATAAAATCGGCCAAAATGTGCTCTATGTACACCTCTAACATGAAAGTTTACTGAAACTACCGTATGAAAGTCATCTAAAGCAGAACTGAATGTAGAGTGAAATGTACTAGTGTGTACCGCCACCTTGTGTCTAAAATAACAATTGCTGCTATAGAGAATGTGTACACTTAAGGGCATTACAGGATCTTTCTAAAAGCATCCTAAATGAAAGAAGGTACAATAAGAACCATGCTGCAAATATACATTTTTCACTATATAATGTGATTACAATATAGGTAAACAGAAAATACATGGAAGAAAATATATTGGACAACATGTATTGTACTGAGAACATCACTAATGAAATGAGAAATTATGGTCACAGCAATACGTTTTCTGATAGTTGTATACAGATCATTTACTGTATTTGGTAATGTATTTACTGTTTCTTGCTATAAATAAAAGAAAACATCTGTGAGCATTCAGGAACTAATTGGATTTGTGCAAGAATAAAACATTCTGATCCTTATCTAAGTCATGATAATAAATAAAAGATAGTATTGACTACAATTAATGAACAGCAAAATAAATCTTCATACAACAAACTGTTAAGAAAAGCAAGGTTCTCGATGGAAAAATATATGTCGATTCAGGATGGGAAGGAAAGAAGGAGAACAATTCCTAGCATATTAATCAAATGTGCAGTTGAATAAAGAAGACGTTCAGCAATACCCCATACATGCTAGTCTAAAATCAAAATGTATATTTCCTATATGGTACTGCCTTCACTTCTATAGTCAGAAGGTATGTACCATAAAGCAAACCAGATTCTTGATTGTAGACAAAGTATTGTATGTGGATATTTTTTTATCCCTATAAATCCATGCTATCTTTGACAGAGAAACTTTTTATGACATCTAACCTTTGAGTACAGAAGTGAAGCTAGCTCCACATAGGGGAAAATGAGCACTTACCTAAATCATATTTCTCAGTGCTCTTTTTAGGAAAGCTTTGTTCATGTTAGACATTTTGCTATCAAATATAAATCACAGAAGACCTTGGAAGAAGTCTTCATATATTCTTGATTTTATGTATTCAATAGTATGCAGATGAAATGACAAAACAGGAATTCTCTTTCATGTGATACATATGTAAAACAAATATTTTTAAAAAAATGGATTTGCAGTGTTATTTGGAGTTTACTTTATCTAATGCTGCAGAACAAAGTCAATAAACAGAGATGAGGTAAGTTACATTACTGGGCTCTCCTCTTGTTCTTTTTTTTCCATTGCTGTGACAGGAGCTTCCAAAGCAAGCAGAGCATAATGCACATTTACGGAGCACACTACTGTTTTACAAAATCAGCAGTGTTTTGTCTGTGTGTGGCCATACTTACATATGGAACCTCTATGTTAGAGGAAGAAAGCTCTACCGACATTAACTCTCACTGCAACCATTAGCCATCATGCTTTGGAGATGCATTGCTCCCTCAGGCATTAATTTGTCATTATAGAGGAAACGGTGATTTAAAAATTGTATAAACAAAGTGCAACATGTGCAATGGGATAATGTTGAGATAGAACTAAATCACCTGATGCTTAACTGAATTTCAGAAATTCTGTAAAGCAATGGGAAACACTGGGAAAAACTGGGTAAAACAACAACACAATGACTTAGCAAGGAGAAATGTTACATATTCTGAAAATGCAAAGTCCAAAGACCTCAACCCAATTCAGATTCTGTGGCATGATATGAAGACGGTTATTCCTATAAGGAATCTTAAAATGTCAGGTAAATGAAATGTTTTGTAAAGAGGAATGGTGTAAAATTCCTAACCATCCTGAAAGCCTGATCTGCAATTACACAAAAACAAAGTTTCTATGAAATTCTAACTTCTAGGATTACATACCTTTTCTGGATGGAGTGTTTAAACTATGTGTTGAATGAAGAGATAAAAGAGCCAACTTATGTGTGTTTTTAGTTACAGTAGATTGTTTTTGTCTAATATTGTGCTTAGTTGGAGAGATAAGTCCACATGTTATCAGCCATTCATGCAGAAATCCAGGCAGTTCCAAAGGGTTCATAGACTTATCCTGGCAACTGTATATTCTTGCAAGTTATATATTTAGGCAGCAAGTTATAAACTGTGAAAGAAAAAGCAAGTTACCTTCGGCTGGAGTGAAAACAGATATGTTGGCTCTGGGCCCAACACCTGCGCTTGTTTCTCCGCTGATGTATGCATCGTAGGTTGTGAAAGGAGTTAGGTTAGTAAAAGTAAACTTTAGATCTTTCGTACTGTTGTCTAGAATTCGACCTGATGAGAAAAGATATCCCATTGTAAGACAATGGAAATGGATTACATATTCATTTTAAAGAATATTATTTATTTTATAGCAAAACATCTATACCTCAGTTTAAATTCAGGCCATCATAAGGTATAACATAAAAATGTAATTCCTTTAGTTGTGATACCATCTCCTGGGTATTTAGGGGCCAGTCCACAGCTGTGAGTTGCAATGATGCTTAGTAAACTATGCATGCTACCACATCAGGTGGTAAAGCACTGCACATATGTCACCCCATAACCCCTACACAAGGCACTAGGGGCATCACACAGCATGGTGTACATTACAGTATACTACATAACATTAAAATTGCACTGGGATGTGTTGCAGGCATTCACTTTGAATAGACTACTTAACATAGACAGCAACACAGTGTGATAATGTGTGAGTGGGCCATGTATAGTACCACAGCAGCCAAAGAGAAGCAAACTTGGACTAAATAATGACATTTTTACTGAGAACAAGGCATATGTTAGGACTTTGAAACACTTCATTCTATCATCTATTTGTCTCCATTTTGTGTGCGGAGGGGGAAGGGGGTTCTGTAGTCTACAGAATAAACCAAGACAGGGTCCCTAACAATGTTTGTGATTTCAGAGAAGCATTGTCAGCTCACCACAGGATGTTTGTAGGTCACTGGATATTTAGGAGGAAAAACTGTCATTTTTCCTCACTTTTAATGGCATAATTACCAAGCAGAATAAGAGTTTAGGGTTCTCATGCACTTAAACTTATGCTTGCAGAGCAAAGCAACAGCTTAATTCAACTGCCTCCTCCCCACAGCTTGTACTCACCTACCTTTCACTTCCCACAGCTTGTACTCACCTACCTTTCACTTCCCACAGCTTCCTATTGGCAGGAAACCTAAAGCTCCCTATGTCACCTGCTGGTGGCACTGTGGTTATACAAGTTTTACATGTACTTCCACTGATAACCAGTAGGGGGCCTGCAGCATTTTTAGCTCCTAAGTAACAGTTGTGCCTGGTTATCAGAAGACCCATGTATTTTTCTCATATCCACACATTATCTTAGCATTGTATCTGTAAGCTTGCTGCTGCTCTGGCAACTTGCTCCCTGGAATCCAGTCATTTCCCTATTCATTCCCTTGTTACTCCTTGCTTTCTGTCTGTTGCATACAGTTGTATGTTGGCATGTGTTATGTTATCTTTAAAGGTAGTTTCACACTGTGTTTAAGCTGTGTTATTAACTCATGATTGCTGTGTCTTGTATTTTTTCCTTTCCACAATAAACATGCTTCACTTACCTCTGAGTCTACTCAGTATATTCTTCCAAAGCTGATCACTCTGCTGTTGGTGCTAGAGAAACCATGACCCCTATGCCCAAATCTCCCAACATTTGAAAGTGCCAAAATGGGGCAAAGTCAGAGTTGGCATCACTTAGCGTGCTGCAGTGGGTGTGGTCCATTGGGTCCAGTAGGTTCTTTGTGTTAGCTAGAAAGGATGGGTATTCAGCGTGTGATTTGCTGGAGCGTTGTACAGAAACATTAGCTGCTGTAAAAAGTCTGATGAAGCAGATGTTTCCATGAAATGTGTTGCAACAATTTACACACTGATTACCCTATTCTTTCTGATCAAAATATTAGGTACCTTATTTTAACACTTATAAACTACATTTTTTATTAATTAATAAAGTTTAAAGTTGGGATACCCTTTTTAGGTGGAAACACAGTGGCCAACCATGGAACTACAACTATAGTTAACCACAATTATGTGCTATGCGGTTATTGGCGCTATCTAGTGGCAGCTGAAGGAATTACACCTAAGCATAATCCACTGCATGTCTACATAGAAATGCAAGCTCTCCTGGATACACCGTGATGGCAGCTGGAAAGTGTTACTGTCCTGGTGAAATTGGGACAGTTGGGAACTATGCCTATATCCACTGAACAAATAGTGAAATATCAAATACTGGTATAGAAAGCACATGTCGGTCCCTTTCCAAAACACAGCACTAGCCTTACCTCTTGCCAGTTCAGTGCGCTCCCTCAGGTGTGTTCTGATCAGGTCAATTTGTATCTTATGCAAGGCACTATTTCATTGGGTGAATAGAGCAGGAAGAGAGTGAATGAAAGTGAATTGACGTACCTCTGCTGCTGACAGATACTTTTTAAGGTCACTATCAAAGGGAGATGTTAAAAAGGACCCAGCCGGTCACTTTATGAACACAGATCCGGCCCTTTAACAAATAGGCAGGGATTTACTTAAGCAAGTATAAGATTGCACAGATATTTATCCCAATAAAAGGTAGGTTACAGGTATTGTCCTTAAAATGGACTGTACATCATGTTGTTTGTTATATAGGACATCTATACAGGATTCCTGTCTATTAATATTATACTGAAGTGAACAGAATAGATTACCATATCCAGTAGTAATAAAACAGTATCTGTACACAGTCGCGTCGTTTACAAAACATATTGTAAAGGGATGTGGTATTATAAGCATATTGTCTAAGGCTAAAAATGGCTACCACTTACCAGATGGACCATACAATTCAACCCTGTAACTAAATTTTCCTGTCACAATGGTCGGAGCATCCCATGTCACAGAGAATGACCTAGTCGTAATATTGCCCTTAATTAGATTCTGAGGAGGGTCTTCAGGCACTGGAAAATGAAAATAAAATACAATCACATTCAGTACCACAATTAGTAGAGTCAAAGCAAAGAGGCAGATAATGAAGGTGGCCTGGGCTTTATTTTATTCACTGTACATTAAAAGGCTGAATTCCAGGTAATTTGTTCCATTACAGATTATGTTAGTAATACAGTGTCCATGTTACTGGTTTCGAGATTACCTACAAAAACATGTTAACATATAGCACTTTTTTACAGTCCGTAAAATAGGACTTTTTTTAGTACTTGATCAAATAAGTAGCGTTTACGCGTCGATATGCAAACGGTGTACTCTGAGCCTAGTATGTCCTGAACCCAGCCCGGCCTGTGAGGATGAAAGGAAAAGCAGCAGAGTGATGAGCCCATCTCTCTGTCACTTTGTGTTACCAGCATGCTGCCTGTCCTGACAAAACTAACTGGGTTCTTGCACTTCAAGAGGCTGATATCAGGTCAGACCTGTATTGTAAAATACATCAACACAACATTGCGCTGCAAATGTACATTGCAATACAAAAATAACTGAAGCATGCATTATGCTGTAATTCCCCTCTATGCATTGTATTGCCCTGTGAAATCAAACTAACCTATTAGCTTTTATTTTAGAAACATTATTTTACCTATTACATTTATTTTGAACAGGCTGCCTAATGCAATTGGCTGCAGCACACAAAAAGCATACTTTATTTTATTTAAGTGGGAATTACACAGTCTGTTTTTCAGTATGATTCTATATCACCTAGACTTTGTTACAATTTAGCCTTGCACATTATGGCAGTAGAAACAGAAAAAATATTTTACATTAACCACACGGAAAGGTTTCTAAAAAAAAAAAACAAGCAATTTGAAATCAGTGAACCACACTACATTGCGTTCCTATAACTCATGTTTTACTCTTTCAATGAGAAAGGCATTAAACTGATAACACTAAACCTGGCAGGTTAACAGCAATGATAGAGTACTTGCTCACATTTTATTCTTGACAATTCGAACAAACATCAGAAGCTCTTTTCTTCTGGCACTCAAACTTGTTTTGACTTTAGGGGACTTATTCTGTCTATGCCAAAAAAGCTTTCTATATTGTGATTTAAGTGAACCTGCGCTTTGCCTGTAGTGCTTTATTAGTAAAGCAAATGATTTATTTTAAAGCAGCTTCAAATGCCCAACTGCATTTACAAGTCCTGTGTTGCTCTAGTTTTTCTTCTCACCCCTCATATGATGCTGATGATACCAACTAACCAACACCAGCACTGCCATGTGACAGGAACAGGAGTGATTCATATGCTTCCTCTAATCACAAGTATGGGGGTTTTCTCATTCAAATCCTAATTTTATGTATTTTTTTTTTTTACAGCTGTTTGTAACTTCCATGTCTATGGGAAGTCTGCTGGAAGGCCTGTACATTTTAGCATGCATTTCCAATGTGTATTTTACCAGCCTTTGTACTGACTTAAAGTTTACTCAACATAATGCAAAAAAAACCTCATACCTACTGACAAAGTTTTTCAGGACAGGCAGTGAGGTGAACTTTCCAACACATGTTCTCCATGCTTCACTCACTTCCTATTAGGAGGAATTAGTGCGTTTGGGAAAGGCAGTCGGAGAATGTTGTGCACATCATTTGACACTATCACCTACAAAATTGTCAAAGTCATGCCTCTTTTAGTCTCCTTGGGGTGTTGTGAATGCAGAGAAGGCTGTACATCTACTTCACTCCCATTGGTAGGAAATGTACCAAATTACATTCCTTGCCAAAGGAGGGACACACAAAAGTTTAAAGCTAACATACATTGTACTACACCAGAATCTGCAGATCCTGACATTAATGTGTGTCAGGATAACTGGGGGTCAATCTGAGCATTACCAGACCCCAGAACCAAGGTGACTGTGAATTGATTTTTTACTCAGGGTGCCACAAGACAGAATACAGGAACACAAGATATCAATCTGACTTATAACATTGTAACTTTTTAAAATTTAAGGTACCTGAATTTCAAAAAAGCTATAGCCCACCTACCAGACTTCTAAGATAACAAAAGTGACCTAGCCAGATCCCACTAAAACAAATCTAATTGAAGTTTTCTTTTAAATAAAGGACAAGTGGCTGAGGAGACCCAACATTCCCAAACAAATAGACATTTTCTAGGAAATAAATGTTTTCTTATACTGCACCCCTCACTTGCATGTGAAGCAGTAGTAAAATTCCAGCTTATTGGCAGTTATGGCAGCCAGCATGTGCTGAGGACAAGACCTTTTTTATGTCACTAATATTTAATTTATTATATTAAAATGTTTGATGTCCTTGGTTTACTGCACTTATAACAAGCTGATGATATATTTTCATAATGGTAAATAACTAAATACAGTGAATGTTTAAAGTAGCATGCTTACTTTATAAAGAACATAAAGTCCAGCATCTACATGTTGCAGAGACAGATGAGTTTGTTTGCATACAGAGAAAGCAGAACCTATATGGTCTCCACCCTTGGCACTGAAACTACAAGCATCTTCGAGCATTCCAATTTATCCACACATGAAAAACAGTCTCAGCTCTACAGTAAATGCCTTAGTTTGCTGCATCTTCTTCACAATATTGACCTAAGAACAGACTTATAATAACATTATTGTAAATACTGTCCTGACGACTTTTATGTTACCATTATCTTATTTATTAGCCACAATGAGAACACATTCTCAATTTTCTTAACTCACCTGATTCTGGTGTCCTGACAATTGTACTGTCAATATAGCCAGGTTCATTGGTAACAGCAGAAACCTCAAACAGGTATGTTGTGTATGGTCTTAGCTGCCCTACAATATATGTAATTGGTTCATTCCAAATAGCATTAAAGTCACTAGAAGTTACTGCTCGTGATACAAAGGAGGCAGTGGTTGTAGAAAGACCTCTGGTTGATGAAGGACTAGTTGTGCGCCATAAAAATGATTCACTTTTCTCCTAAAAGTTAAAAAAAATCACATTTAAAATACAAATGTTTCAGAAGCTTAAAAGCATACAAGGAAAGTAAAAGCGCCTTTAAACACAATTTAAGGGCTCATTGTATCCAAAATATATATATGCTTGGACACTAGAAAAAAAATGCTATGTCTTGTCAAATGGGGTGGTGAGACATTAAAAAAAAGTTTGTTTGGGTAAAGTGGTCCTGGTTATGAAAAACTTAAAGATTACAATAATTTATAACAAAAATCTTTCTTGAACACGCATTTTTTTCATTACTGGTATAGAATAAATAAATTATATTCCTGACAAATAGAAATAAAAACAATTTGAAATTGGATTAGGAAATCTATTTAAGGTTTGCTGGATCACCCAAGTTCTGCCATAACTGGTCTATGTTCTGCAGTCTTCGAGAGCTTTAATAAATCAGGTCCAATATGTTGCTATTATTATATGTAAAAAACTTTAGCCAATTTCAAAAAACATTCTTCTAACTTAAAGAATGTTCACCTAACCCTTCAAAAATGGAATCTGCCATGTTCACCCATCTCTAATATCCACATAATGCAAATATTTGATTCTGCAAGAGTCTGATCAGGTCAAAGTCAAAAGATCAGATCTCAGTCCTCAATCATAAGCCAATCTTTGCTGCATTAAGAAATGAGAACACATAAAATCACCATTGAGCACTAAAACCAGTGCAGTACTATGTGAGCTGTACTTTCATTGACTTAGGTACTCCTAAAATAGGTATGTGCATCCAGGGGGTGCATTATATTTTATTAGAAACATAAATATTGTCTCACTTTCAATAGGTGTGTGTGAGAGTGTGTGTAAAAAGACCAGATCCATATGGTGGCTTAACACATTTTGCTCTGTATAGACAAAGGCAAACTTTATGTCACAGATACCCGCAGGTCTAGGGCATCTGTGCCTCCTTCTGGCTCACCCTCCTTGCAGTCCCCTGCTGCCAGCACCATCTCTGCTTCTGGATCCAACTCTCTGCACACTTCCTGGTCCAGGTCATGTGATACTCGATCAGCCGCTCCCTTGCCTCAGCAGACTTGGGTGTTCTGCAGATGCACTCCATCTGCTGGCAGCCATCTGAACAACACCCGAAGCTATTTCATCACCAGCACTCCCTCTACTGGTGGGTTTGATGTCTGTGGCTCACATGACCTACACGTATCACATGACATCCCCGTTTTAAGGAAGTGACCTAGAAACAGGAAGTTGCCTGGACAAAGGAATTCCTTGTGGTTGTACTTCCAGGTTTTTACTGTTCCAGTTTCTGCGTACTGTTCCTGTGCTATACGTGTACCTACCCGTTCTTGTTTCCTGACCACTCGTTTGCTGCCTGTCCTGACCTTTGGCTTGTTTCCTGACAACTCTTGTGTCACAGATCCCCGCAGATCCAGGTCATCTGTGCCTTCTTTTTGCTCACCCTCCTTGAAGTCCCCTGCTGCCAGCACCATCTCTGCCTCTGGATCCAACACTCTGCACACTCTGCATACTTCCTGTTCCAAGTCAGGTGATTCTCTCTCAGCTGCTCCCTTGCCTCAGAGAACCAGAGTATTCCGCAGACGCACTCCCTCTGCTGGCAAACATCTGAATAACACGTAAAGATTATTTTAGCAACAGCACTCCCTCTACTGGGGGAGTTGATGTCTGCGGCTTGTTTCCTGACTACTCTTGTTCACTGCCTGCCCTGACCTCTTGCCTGTTTCCTGACCAACCTTGTTCGCTGCTTGCCCTGACCTTTTGGCTTCTAAGACTACTCTCTTGGATTTCCCTTTTGCACTACGGAGCCGTGCAAAAGGGAAATCCCACTTTTCCCTGTGGAGCCGTGACACTCTAATTGCAGAAGGTCTCTTAGACTTTGTTTTTTTTTTTTTTTACCAAATTCAGTTCCTGGAAGGCCACATTTACTTCTCCACTGTATAAGGAAGGACTTATTGTAGCCACCCAAGTTAAACCTTAAACGTGTGTGCCATTTTTCATCTACATTACATCAGGACTGATGGTATCAGTGGTCAACACAACACAAGATAAGCTGCTTTCTGGTAAGCTCACACAAAGTGATTTAGACACAACCTTTCTGGTAAGATAAACATGTATTTTTATGCACTTCCTGAAAACTTTCTTGGACTGAACAATGAAAATGAATGCAACCACCCCATCCAAGGACTGGTAGAATGCAACATTTTAAAAAAAAGCTCAAGATATTTCACTGCAGCCAAAAAACATACAGACAAAAAGTATTTTTAAGCATTTGTGGCATAACATCATCTTTCTTTCTGCTTAACAGAGAGAAACTCCACTTACAGTACACTCAGGCAATGGTCCATTAAGAATTTCTTCCACTTTTACAGTTGTGTCCTTTACTATTGCTCCAGTTCTTGCATGTTTAACACTTATCTTGAAGCTGGTAATTTTTCCATGTGGTTGTCGAGGTAAGAACCAGGTTAAATTTACTGCCGATGAATTTAGTGCTTCAACAGTTAGATTCACAACCTTTCCTGGAGCTGTAAGCAGCAAACATAAGTCTCCATTAATACTGTCAAAAATTGTATTTGTAGGTAATGTATTTAATATATAGATAAAGAATTTAAAGATACAAAATACATATATAACACAGATTAAGCAGGTCTGTACTTTTTCTTCAAATAGATATTGATTGAAAGGACTAAATAATCCATGATCTATACAGCATTTTTTCATATTTATAAATACA
The DNA here is from genome assembly GCF_032062135.1 of Pyxicephalus adspersus. Classification (NCBI taxonomy): domain Eukaryota; kingdom Metazoa; phylum Chordata; class Amphibia; order Anura; family Pyxicephalidae; genus Pyxicephalus; species Pyxicephalus adspersus. The sequence goes on along the minus strand of NC_092859.1, from coordinate 80,262,091 downwards.
AGGATTGAATAAAAAGCAATTCCTCCCTGTCTATTGCTAGTGACTCTATATGAATACTTTGGAAAAAAGAAGAATAAATAAATATTATATTATGCTCCTTTTTTATACATTACCAGGTCTGAACTGTATGGTGGATATAATTCCTCAATTGACTCCTCTGTAGCACATAAAATTTGTTGCCTAGCATTGCATGTTGCAAGAGAAAATTACCCTTGTCCCTTTAACTGTTGTTTTAGGGCTTTATGCATAACAGTCTAATGTCCTAGGTTATTCTGTTGTTCCTAGAAATCAGGATAGATCCAATGATGAAGCTGAGAAATCACTAAGCATTTAATGAAGATGCTGAACTACTTTGTATCTTATGAAGAGGCTGAGAAATTATCTCGACATTCACTGAAGCTAAGATTCAATTATGCTTACAAGGAGGCCTGAGAAATCATTCTCAATATCCCCAATTACCAAATCCCAAAAGATAAAAAAATTACTAAAATTATTTTATAATACCTATTTTTATATTTGCATTCAGTCATGAGTAAGGCTACATACACACGTCAGATGATTCTTGTCCCATAATCGCCTCAGGGCTGATATTGGATGAGAACCTGGCTTGTGTACAGCTCTGTCCTGGTGGATCCACAAATGATGGAGGACCAGCTATTGTAATAAAAGTGAAGGAGAGACAGTGCAGTGTGGGGTACCGCTCTGTCATTCTCCTCCCTCCACTCTCCATAGAGTAGCACAGTGTTCTATGTACAGCACTCGTTCATGCATCGTTTAATCTTCTGTCGTTGGAAAGGATTGTGAAAGATCCAACGACAATTATTGAATGTGTGTACACAGCCTTGCAGACAAAGACAGAATCATTTTATCAAATGCTCATAGTTTACATGTAATAAAAAGCAACTTTTTCTCTGCCTAATAGGAAGCAGTATATGAAATATCTACTTGTTCTGTTTTACTGGCCCTTTACCCACAAACTTATATTCTCAAGGAAATTAAATGGCAAGATCTTTTAGAAAAAGCTCTTAGCAGGATGTCATTGTTTGTAATTGCTCCCCTGTGTTGTATACCAAGAAAACCAATACTGAACAAATAAGTAGCAGGTTAAGCTCCACTTGGATTTTATAATAAAGGAATATGGATTTGTTGCACAAACAGCAATAGAGTACTAAATTAAACAGACATACATTGACATATTGGGAAAGCCTTCAGAAACCAATAACCATGATTAGGAAAAGCATGTTTTTCATACATGTATATGAATACATGGTCAGGCAGGTCATCATTGCAGAAAGCGACAGGCAATGTCCCTTCTGCAATACTCTACCCTATGAGCCTGATCGTCCTGTTTCTGGCAAAAAAAGTTGAGCTTCACTTGTGCAGCATTTGGTTGCAAGGATACCGGCATTCTCAACTTCTTCGGTGCTTGGCAGGAATGTTTAAACATCATCCTTGTTCTACTGATTCAAAATTGCCAAAGAGGGAGAGAAGAAAAAGGAGATGGTGGCACCCTGGTGAGTAACAGGTGAGTAACGCAGGGGTTTCATTCTGCTTAAAAAATCAGGATGTCATCATTATCAAGAAATTTTTAAAAAACTGATAAGCAAAAAAACAGCTTTAGGGGGCAGAATATTTATCACAGCCATGTAAGCCTTATGCTCAGATTGGCAGTAAAGTTACAGTGCGGTTACTGCTTCCTTGCACCAGTGAACCACTGCATCAGAAGTGTTAGAGATACACCCACTGGTAAATGATGTGGGATGTGGAGCCTAAGTGTCTTCCAGTCTTCACCAGAGCCCCCCCTAAGGGTACCCCCTAATGGCCACTGGACTACTTTGTTGCGGGGAGAACACCAGGTTACAAGGTTACCCACCACGGGCAAGAGATACAGGAGGCTTTAGTGTAGGGACAGACTAGATCAAGTTCTGAGTAGGATGCTAGCAAGAAAGGTATGGTCTAGACAAGTGGTTGCCAACCTTTTCAGATCCACAGACTACTAAATTTACCGGACCACACATACGCGGGGAGCCGGGTGTCACTCAAAGGGGAAGAACTGGCCAGAACACCGCCCAGAGCCACAGACCATCAAAATTTCTCCGCGGACCACCATTTGGCGACCTCTGGTCTGGACAGACTGAGGTCTGGGTAGGTGGCAGGTAAGCGTAGTTCAGGTCCAAGCAGAAGTCAGGGCAGGCAGTAAGAATGCATAGTCGAAGTCCAGGCACAGGTCAGGGCAGTCAGCGGGACAGCGTAGTAGAGGTCAGGAATCCAAAAGGCTAAATGTAGTATAGCTGAGCAAGTATAGATGAGCAAGTATGGCTGAGCAAGTATAGCTGAGCAAGGCTGAAGATCCAGCAACCAGAGCTTGGAATAAGCAAGGTATAAATAAGACTAGCAGGACACAATTGGAACCAGGAATTAGTCCACTCATTGGCTGCAGCACATACTCTGTAATCCCCTTCAGCTGTGCACAGACTCAGAATTGGTGCAGGAGATGCTAAGAAATGCAACTTTTCTGCACAGGCTGAGGATTCTGCTGGACAGATGGTCTGTAAGGTGGTAACGGAGAGAAACTCCATGTAAGTTCTATCCACGGCAGCCCAATAGAGAATGAATGGGGGTGGCAGTGAACAATTCAGTACAGGAAGAAATGGATTTACTTGACAGATAGATAGTCATTTACATCAGTGGTAAATATTTCCCGCAGTAGCTCCAATCAGAAGATATATTGTATTTGCAGAGTACACTTTGATTGCTAACCTAAAGATATTCTGAAATAAATGAATAATAATATATGACAGATTTACAAAGCTCATTTTATAAAACTAAAATTTTGTAAGATGAGATTAGAATGCAACATTTTATCCAGTTGCATAACTGTATCATAATTCACATTTTAAAGAAATATATTTTATTGAAAATACTTTAATTTGTGATTCCAAAGACAGGTGATAAAATATAGCATTTTGCAGTGGAAGATATACATTTAAAATAATTTATAAAGACATCCACATTTAAATTTGAAAATAGCCTAGAATACTGTAATTAAAAGTAAGATGAATTGAGACACCCATGATTTATAGCATTGGCTTAAAACCAAGAATTTCAATAGGCCTTGCTAGCAAAAGACAAAAGTGCTTATAACACTGGGGAACACATTTTTTGTTGAATTCAATTTTTAAGCTTATTTATACTAAAATAGGTATGCTGATTCTGAAAGTGCAGTTAGTTTTCGTCTATCACGTCAGATTTTTCTCCACAGCTTATATTAATGCGTTTACTGTAGTGTGGATTTGTATAGGATATTCATTTACACTTAAGACAGTGTGGTCAGAGGTTGTCCGCTGCTCTACGAAGTGAATAAGCAAAATTTATTTTTCTACTTACACACATATTTCCTTTCTTTCAGAACTTTTCTTACTCTGCTGTTTCCCGTCATAAGTGCCTATACAACCCTGATTCATTTTGTTATATCTGTGGCAGTTTCGCCATTCCCAATCATAAGGCGAACATCAGCACATTTGTAGAGCAAGCCTATTTGGCATATTTCAAAGTTAAACTTGGTGATCAAGATAAGTCTGCAAGCAGTGTGTCAAGGATTTACAGATGTGGACAAAGGGAACACGTGATAAGATGCCATTTGGTATACCTATGGTTTGGCGAGAGCTAGATAATTTCAGTGACTGTTACTTTTGTATAGTGAAAACTTCAGGATATAACTACCAAGTCTACCAATGGCTGTCTGCCCAGTGGCTCATTCAGATGAAATCTCAGTGCCGGTTTTCGTTACACTACCCTCTCTTGTATAGCATGAATATGGAGATGAACCAGGTGACAAAAATGATGAAGAGTTTTAAATTGAAGAGGACTCGTTAGGGAATGTTCGTAAGGGATTTGATCAGCATGAGTTGAGTGATCTGGCACGTGATTTGGGACTGTCAAAGAAGGCTTCACAACTCCTACTATCAAGACTGCGTGAGAAAAACTTACTTGAAAAAGGAACAAAGGTATTTTCAAACCAGAGAAATGGCATTTCTGCAGTACTTTAGAACTGACAGTGGCTTTGGGTATTGCCATACCATACCTGGTTTAATGCAGGAATTAGGAATTCCAATCTATAACTCAACTGAATGGCGACTATTCATTGATAGCTTAAAGTGTGTCATCCTTTACAATAGCAATATATTTGGGTCAGTCCCAAATGGGCATTCAGTTTCAGGAATATGCAGACATAAAGAGAGTCATTAAGTTGTTGCAATTTCACCAACACAATTGGGTCATCTGTGTTGACCTTAAAATGGTAGGCTTCCTTCTTGGTCAGCAACGCGGATACACCAAGTATCCCTGTTATCTGTGCATGTGGGACAGAAGAGCTCATAAGAGGCATTGTTTCTCTAAGATCTGCCCTAAAACCAGGTGATCCAAACATTCTACATGAGCCACTTGTTGATAGAAAGAATATTATATTCCCGCCTCTGCACATGAAACTGGGTCTGATGAAATAGTTCATTAAAGCTTTGCCAACTGAAGGAGACTGTCTCAAGTACCTCATTTTGGCATTTCCTAGCCTGTCATTTGAAAAAATAAAGGCCGGTGTGTGTTTCATGGTCCACAAATTCGGCAGCTCATCAAAGATCAACATTTCATCAGGATAATGTCAGAAGTGGAAAAAAATGCTTGGTTTCCATTCAAAGCCATTGTCGAGGACTTTCTTGGAAACACACGAGCAAATAATTACACAGAATATGTCCAGAAACTCTTGGAGAGCTACAAAATGCTTGGTTGCAATATGAGCATCAAGGTGCATTTTCTGCATAGCCATCTTTCTAACTTCCCAGAAAACCTTGGTGCAGTCAGTGATGAGCAAGGTGAACAATTTCACCAAAATTTGAAGGTCATAAAAGAAGGGTATGAGGATAGATGGGATGTACATATGATGGCTGACTATTGTTGGAGCATCCGGCGGGATTGTCCTAACACTGGAAAAGCTATAAGCATAAATTTTTACCTTAACCGCTTACCCCATTATTTACAATTGTTTTACTATAAAAAAAATGTCATAAACATTTACAATATAAGTTACAATAACAATAAATCATTTGTAGGAACAAAAGAAATTTAAATAAATAAATAACAATTAACAATTAAATAAAAAACAATTGTAAGATCTAACTCAACAAAAAATGCATTGCCCAGAGTAATTAAACCATGACCCTTTTCTTCCTATCATCTAAATATTTTATCTTTGTATAATTCCTCCTTAAGTTTTCTAGAATTGTATTAAAAGTACCAGTAGGCAAAACATTGCATATATGCATTAGTTAAGGACATATTATCAGTCACATTCTCAAATGTAAATTGTGACTGGATGTAAGACCCTGGTCTGGCACCAGTGGTCACCAGGTGCCAGTCCCTCAATCTAACGCCTCACTCTTCCCATTTAGCAGCCTTGGGAGGCTAGCTGCCCTGTCCCAGCACACAGTTGCCCCCAGGACTTCTTTGCACAAGAGATGGTGTCTGGTAACAACTGAAAGACGCCCACAGATCACTCTGTACATGGGATTTCAAGTCGGTCCAGGGAGCATACAGTCTTAGGGTCAGGAAACAGGCTAAGTCAGCAACAGTAAATCCAAGAGATAAACACACCAGTGGCAGATCAGCCAAGTTTAACTCTTCAACAAGCAATTAGTGACTGTGAGCAGAAAGGCTATAATGTCCTAGCAGCAATGGCAGGACAGGTTGAAGCCAGGGATTAATCTGCTCCTAATATCCCCTTCAGCTGTCCACAGTCTCAAAGTATGTGCTGGAGATCAGGGGTGAGTAGGGCAGGCACGCGTGGGCACGCTGTGTCCTTACTTTTCTCTGGAATTAGGTGTTTACATACCAATGATGCGCATGCATGCTTGCCATGGATAGTACCGTGCCCCCTCTGCAAGCTACTGAACAGAGGGCAGCCAACTAATTCCTTGATTTCCTTGCCACTACCCCAAAGAGAATGAACAGGACGTGAAATACTGCGGTGGCATGCTATGTGGGATTAATCAAAACCAGCTAAACACTAGAATGCTGTCTGTTATACGGATATATATTTGTGATTTACATTTACTAGAGAGTTTGATCATGATTGGCATAGACAAAAAAATCCTTTTAGGTTTTAAACACACGCATGTCCCAACTGGGTTTCAAGAGAGGAATTCATGGAAAATGGCTACAATAAAACAATAAGATGAACAATTAACCACCTAAGCGTTACACTGAGGTCTAGATTTCTGTACCAAAAGTGATTCACTGTTTTTCATGAATTTTTTTTTTAAATTGTAGACCTGTAACTTACAGAAATATGTCCGAACAGGGGTTCTAGTAGATAATATGAATATAAAAAATGTTTAGAGATCGGCGGACGATGATCGATGGAGGACGACGCTGGATGAGCACAGGGGGACCAGGTAAGTAAGCATGTACAAAATCTCGGGCTTAACCATCCTTGCAGTTTTTTTTTGCCCGAGCGAAGGTCGGGCTTAACTGCAAGGAGGTTAACAATAAGCTTTGTTGAAAAACAAACAAACTCCTCCTCTGAGGACTTTTGAGTTAAGTGTGTTGGAGGAAGGAGGAGACAGATGCCAGTTTAGTGTATATTTTTTCAGTACAATTGTGAAGGGTAAGAGCCTTTAGATTATTGTCAGAGACTATAAAGAATACACCTGTGGAGAAGAAATTGAAAATATCAGGGGGATATTGCAGTCTCTGATTACCATTAATGTCAAACTTTGGCTTTACCAACACTTTCAACAGTTTCAGAAATATATGCATTTTTTTTTCCATATATGCATCCCATCTTAAGAAAATATCTAAATTTCCTATACCGCTTGCTTTAGTACCCAGTCTTACTGCGCACCGTTTTTAAACATCTTTAAGGAAACTAACGTATCTTATTTTTTATCAGTGAAGAGATTTAGCTGTCAAAGGGAATGCTAGAAGGTAGCCAAACCTAATAAATCTTCTCAGTGAAGAAAGGGAGATATGCAGCTGGATCCCATCAATCTCAGGAGACAAATCAAGCTTTGGGAATTTACTTAAAACACGCTAAGGAATAAACCGTGCTAAAGGAATTAATTTACAAGCTAAATTGTCTATATAGACTTGTCATGAAAGTCATAAAAAGGTTTAAATAAAAAAAAAAAAAATAAACTATGCTGAATCTGTACTGTTATCCATAACCTCGATGATAAGAACTTTTCTTAAAATAAATGTAGAAAGCACATTTTTAAACAAATGAATAAAGAGAAAATTCAATGAATTGAATGATCAGTGACAGAAGAAACTGAGCTATGTTGAGGTGAGTTTCCTACCAGTTTTTTACCTACAACACTAAAAGACATGGTAAGGTACTTGATAATATGTTTATTCAATGCCAACAAGACCTATCTTGTCCACAAAACAATATGTTTGTTGGCTGTTTCTCATCTTCACAGGAACCAGTTTGCATCAAGTACTGTTAGAAAATTACAACAACCAATTAGACTAACCAAGCACACAATGTGAAAAAAGTGGAATTTGTAAATTTGTAAAAGCACATTAAAGTCATATTAGCTGATCACATCAATATACATTTTTATGGTCAAACATATATTTACACACACACTATATATATATTTATTGGACCTCCTGTTACATAGGTACGCTTGGCCTTTAGCCACATGGTTAAAAGAACACAAATATGTGTTTGTATGCTGTAGCATTAACAGTACCCTTAATGGAAACACCTAAACTTATCAATTTACATACATAACATAGGTGTGATGGTCAGGTGTTAACACACTTTTGTCCCTATAGTATCTTCAGCTTGATGCATTTTTTTGTTCAGGACTGCCCTTGGTTCAGGGATAGTTATGTCAGTAAAGAACTGGACCCAAAGGAGAGGGATAAAAAGAAAACTTGCAATATGAAAGTTGTTCATTGTCAGCTAAAAGACACTCCAGGGCATACCCAAATTATTTTGAACAGTAGGGGACAATCTGAATATCTTTTCAAATCACGAATTGCTCTCCAATAACCATGCTAAGGTCTTTGGCATACAGGTAATGACCAAAGAAGCAAAGCTGTGAATGCAAACTAAAAAAAAAAGAATTTTCTTTTATTCACAGGGATGCATGGGTACATTCTGTGACAGTAAGTAAATAGTCAAGTAATTATCTGGCAACAGACAAAGTTCTTTTGAAGAGTCATGAGATGAAATTCCTAAATCCAACAGGAGAAAACATAATGGCAAATAAAAAACACCCTGAGGGGATTATATTGGCCTTAAACACTTTGAAATTTTTATGTATCTCAATTAAATGTAAAGGGATCATGATCTAATGAATAAATGGTAATCCTATGTATCTAGTTACCATTAACTAATATTATGCTCTATGTATATATATATATATATATATATATATATATATATATATATATTATATATATATATATATATATATATATATATGCATAAACACAAACAGGTGTCTGTTGTGAGATAGTAAAGCTTGTAAACTCTTACCACTCTCTGCAGTGTTAAACAGAAAGGAATCACTGTATGATCCAACCCCAGCACTGTTTTCTGCAGCCACCTGGAACAAATTAGGAGAAAAATTGAGAATCAAACCTCCTTAGATCCAACTGTTCCTAACTCATACAGAACATGAAACAACTGGCAAAAAATGAAACAAGTTTATTTGAAATAAATTAATAAACGTCTTAATGTCAGTATTTATTATTTAAAAAATTTTGTACCATTGAACATTGTCCAAGATAAAGAAATCTAAAAATTTACATATTGTTAACAAACAGTAAATGAGCATAAAGCAAGCTCTCATTTTGCTGTGGAGTAATTCATCCTCAAAGTTTATAGCAGAACATTTATTTCAGTTTCTTTTTAGAAGCTTAGCTCATTTTGCTTTTTCCTACTAGCAGTGAGTTGGCAGTCTGTCAGCCTTTTTATCTCCAACTTAATCACAGAAAAAAGGTCACAAAAAGATTCAGTGTGCCTGAAACCACTGGGGTTAGTGAGGTCCTGTTTAAAAAGAAATATTGTTTGCTAGGAATGGTTAAATTTTTTATGCCCATACTCTGGCTACATTTTTATTGGTTTGCTTACATTGTATGCAATTTTTTGTACAGTGTCAATATAAGGAAAAATATTTCTGAAATTAATGCATTGTGTCTGAGACTCCCAATAATTTCATGGGGAAGCTCAGTCATGACAGCTAGCTGCTAGCATTCTAGGCTTCCACCCACCAAGAAGCTTGAGGTTTAGGTGTTCTCACTGCTCCCTGTACATTTCTCATAATTAAAAAAAATAAATAAAAATTCAACAGGGGAATGCCCTCATAATGGGCACAACAGCTGTTAAGACCACAGAAATTAAGAACAAAGGTATCGCCTCTAGAACCTCTGAGAGATACCCTGTCACTATGTTCTACCCACCCCTGTCTATTGAGGGTGCCATGCTGGCCAGTATGAATGCTATCATCATCTAGGCCAAATATTGGGTATTCTTGAAATAAGACACTCTTTAGTTAAAGTTTAAGCCAGACAATAAGGAAATGAGCAACAATCAATGTTTAGTCTTACAAGTAAGCAACTGAAATCCAAAAGACATTTAAGACATAAAGCCAGAGGCTGTGAATCATCCACTAAAGTACAAAAATAAAGAAAAACCTTTTTGCTTTTTTATTTGAATACAGCTGATGAACTGAGCATAATTTATTTGTGCTACCAGGTGTTTTCAGCATTGTGATTCGTTTTGAAAATGTTTTCCTAAATGCCTAAAAATATAATTAGCATTGATGGACATGCACCTAATGTAACTGTTTAAAAGGAAGAGCTGCTGACAAGGGATGAGCGAGAATGACTCATACATAAGGCTCAGTGAGTGACCTTTAACATCAATGGGCAGTGGACCCAACCTATCCTAGTTCACTGCAGTTTTTACTGACCGGTAACGTCCATATTTGGAAAGGTCCTAGAGAGTTAAAGAGATAAATAATCACATAGAGGAGTTTCTGCTAGAAAATATTATTATAAGTGATAGTCAGCATGGATTCAAGAAAGACAGAAGTTGTCAAACAAATGTACTCTCTTTTTATGGGGAAGTAAGTAAACAGGTAGACAGTGGAATAGCAATTGATATAGTTTACTTGGATTTTGCTAAAACATTTGACACTGTACCCCACAGACGGTTGATATGAAAGTTAGGGACAATAGGCTTAGAAAAGTCAATCTGTAAATGGATAGAGAACTGGCTTAAGGACCACATTCAGTTAGTAGTGATTAATGATTCATACTCTGAATGGTCTAAGGTTATTAGCGGTGTACCCCAGGGTTCAGTGTTGGGACCTTTATAAATTATTTAGAGTTTGGGATTAAAAGTACCATTTCTGTGTTTGCAGATGACACCAAACTATGTAATGGAATTAGGTCCACACAGGATGTCTATAATCTACAAGCAGACCTGGATGTACTGTTTGATTCAGCGGCCAAGTGGGAAATGACATTTAATTTAGATAAATGTAAAGTTATGCACTTGGGAGCTAACAACATGCATGCTTCATACTGTCTAGGGGGAATACATTTGGGAGAGTCAGGAATGAAAAAGGATCTGGGGGTTCTAGTAGATCATAGATTTAATAACAGCATGCAATGCCAAGCTGCAATATCTAAAGCTAGTAAAGTATTTTCTTGTATAAAAGAAGAATAGACTGCAGAGATAGAGACATAATCCTGTCCCTGTACAAAGCATTGGTCAGACCACATCCGGAATATGAAGTCCAGTTTTGGTCACCAGTTCACAAAAAGGACATTGTGGAATTGGAGAGAGTGCAGAGAAGGAAACTAAATTAATAAAAGGAATGGAGGAGCTCAGCTAAGGGGAGAGATTAGCTGAACTGAATCTATTCTCCCTTGAGAAGTAACAATTAAAGGGAGAATATGATCAACCTGTATAAACATATAAATGGTCCATACAGAGAACTCTCTTCCCAATTATTGACTTTATTGATTGTAAAGATCATTACAAAGAACAAGAGGGCACTCTTTGCATCTGGAGGAAAAGACGTTTAAGCTCCGGATAAGGAAGGGATTCTTCACTGTAAGGTCTGTGAAAATGTGGAATCAGCTCCCTCAGGAAGTAGTTTCAGCAACTACTATAGATGGCTTCAAAAAAAGCTGAACAGAATATAACTGGGTATCAAAGCTTAAAAGTAAAGATAAGAGGCTGTTGATCCAGAGAACATCCAATTCCCTCATGAAATCAGGAAGGATTTTTTTCCCTATTGGAGCAAAATGTAACAGGGTTTTATTGTGCCTTCCTTTGGATCAACTGAGTCCATAGGGTTTTATATCTGGACTATGTTTTTTTCCCTAGTGGTTGAACTTGATGGATTTATGTTTTATTTCAACCTGAATTACTATCTAACATTAGTGAACTGAACACAGCAGGCAGCAATAAAAAACTGTGGTGTGACTACTAACTCATGATGCAGCCAGCGGAGACTAGTGAAACTATTCAGGTGCTCTAGATGTCTATTGCCACATGACCGTAATATGCAATGCTGTGTTCTCCTCAGCCTTATTTAGCCAGGCGCACCACCTGGCACTTTTCAGTAACCACCCGGCTGTTTTTCAGTGGTTTTCTTAATAGTTCGGTCACAATACAGTGACCCACACCTGCCCATGGCTTCTTCCCACCATTCTGGGGAAAATACTGCCATATGACCCCCTGGGCCTGTCCAAGCCCTCTTTGTGCATTGTAACAATTAAGGAGAATTTTTAATTGCACAGTGAATTATCCATCTCTTTGTAAACAAGATCCATAATGCTGCAGTACCTCCTTTCTGTTTAAATAAAGATTATCTTTAAATAAACATGATGGTACAATGTATTAGAAACTTACAGTGCTGAAAGAACTTTGTTTAATTTAAAGGTCATTGATGTCTGGTGAGTGTGTTGGATTACCACAACATAAAGTAGTCCCTACAAGGAGAAGTTAACACATGGTGAATAATATTGATATGTAAAGCACTAGAGTACTTTAAGGACTTTTGGATTATATTTATGAAAAAATAAACTGCGTACACTGAAATATGGTGTAATTCATTGAATGGTAATTAGTTGTTCATGTAATTAGGGTTATGTTGCACTGTAAAACACTACACGTATTACATTTTTTATGGATAATTTATTAGATACTATATTTAAAACCATTGTAACTTGCCCAGTGAACCATTATTCTTTTATTCAGTACTTGATTCCAAGTTTTGCATGTAATGCCCACATGCCTTAAAAAGAAAGTTGTACTTCCAGGCTCATGTGTGGGACTTTTTTCTTTTGGATAGAACTATAATCAGAAATCACTGAATGTGCAAATCTTTTTAAAGGAGACTCGAACAAATTGGTCCTGGCAGCATTTCCTGGCAGGCCCAGAACAATTTAAATAAACTTTTTTTTGGAATCCACAAACATATACAATCTTATCAATTATGTTTTGGTTTCTATATAATCCTATTAGGGTATTTTTGGCATTCTACATGGTCAAAACATTTTTATTGATTATACATATGTTAATTGTACAAAGAACATATTAATGCATTTGGACTTTGTAGTTGCCATATACATTTTGAAAGAATATGTGATCAAATACATTGGGGATTTGTGAATGTGTTTTTTATTCAAATATTGGTATGTTGGCTAACACACATGTATATGTTTATGTATGCTTTTGATGGGTATTACACCATGTTGGTAGGTTAGTTTACTTTTTCTGAAACATTTTCCGGTGGAGAATCTTCCAGGACCATATGTTTTAATGACAGTAATTGATTCTCCACCAGGGTCTCTTTCAGGAAAAGTCAGATTCACTGCTCTATAAATAGACCCCAATGTTAGAGCACTTTTAAGCTTTAATTTATCTGGCTGTGGCTACTGAGGAACCACACAAAGATCAGTCAGCATTGTTTTACTATGGAAATCGGTTATGGGCCCTAAACACATGGGAACATGAACAGTGCCACTTGTACTTGGTCTTATACTGCATGTGCAGAAGTATACTCTGATTAACGGACATTGTAGGGTACATCATAACTTTTATACTGAGGTAATTCACTTTATTGTTATAGTTAGGGTACATACATACTCTTGTTAGGACTTCGATAAAGCTATCCTTTAAAGAGAAACATGTGGAGGTTTTCTAAGTTTTAGGACTGAAAAAATTATTATTATAAGCCTTTTTTGGAACAAATATTAGTGCCTACCCTATTTTTTTATTACTGAAATTCAATATATTTATCAGTATGTTCAAGTATGTTTATAACATTCCTATGTTGGGGGTTCCTGTTTTTGGAAAAATGTGAAGATTTTGCTTATGGAGACATCAGCAGCAACCAGGTGACAAGCAGCAATCATATCTGGCTGGCATGTATGTCCCCTGGGGTGGTCCTGTACTTATGGACCAAGGAAGGATGATGGATACAGGTTACCACCCCATGGAGCATGCACAATTGGAGAAGCTCCACAGTGTAGTGTAGGCACCACAAGATGGAAAGTGGAACGTGTTGAGGCTTGTTATATGTCAAAAAGGTACACTGCTGGCATGAGGTGACATGCACCCCTGCTTGTCATGGAAATTATGAGAGGGGTTAAAAGAACACACAAAGGTAGCTTATCTCCTGCTCCTGTTCCTTATCTCCTGTATGATTTGTATCAAACTGTAGTATGCATTGACACAGGCTATAAAAAGTTAGCAGTAATTTGAAATATTTGATCACTGAATTTATTGTATAGTTTCCATTGCAGTATATCAATCCAAACCACACTTCTTAAAACATGGCAAGTTCTTTGTCACACCCTGGTTTCTCTACCTGTGAAAAATGATTGGGAACAACACAATACTCTGGGACTGACTTAATAAAGCTCTCCAAGGCTGGAGAGAATACACTTTCATCAGTGAAGCTGGGTCATTCAGCAAACATGGAATGGATCTGGTCCAGGATTCAAAACATTTGCTAGCAAATAGCAAATGACTTTGAGGAAATCTATTCCAGGTTTGCTGGATCACCCAGCTTCACTGATGAAAGTGTATTCTCTCCATCCTTGGAGAGCTTTAATAAATCAGGCCCTCTGTGTTTTACAGACATACAAATGCCATTGCTACTCACTCAGTAATTACTTAAAAGCTGACTTCAGTAAGCTGAACTTGTTGCTATGGATTACTGCTTTCTGTAACAAACTGAGTTATGTGTGTAGTAAAGAAGTATTAAGTATAGTAGGGAATGAGCTGTGTGTGCTGTGGAGAAGATTGCACCTGTGTTATGGATAATAGAAGTGAGTTGTTTGTGTGTGCTGGGGGGCTAAGGTAGATCTCACCTGTGCTATAAATATTGCAGAGGAAGGCAGATGGCACCTGTGTTTTTGATATTGGGAGTGAGCTGTGTGTGTTGGGGGGCAGTTCTCACCCCTGTAATAGATACTGGCTTTGTGCTGGGTGCTAGATCCTAACTAATCTCAATTGCACTATAGATACTTGGAGTTGTGCCTCACCTGCATTCTGGATACTGGGAGTAGCGAGCTGTATGTGTGTGTGGAGGGTGAGGGGCAGATCTCACCTGTGCTATAGATACTGTGGGTAGGCTGTGTGTATGCTGGGGGGCACATCTCACCTGTGCTTTTGATGCTGGGAGTGAACTATTAGTGCTGGGGAGCAGGTCTTAATATTGCTCATGATATTGGGAGTGAGCTGTGGGGCAGACATCACCTATGCTATGTATAAACTATGTTTGTGCTGGCTGATAGATCTCACCTGCACTATAGATACTAGGAATGATCAGTGTTTTAAGGGACAGATCCTACCTGTTCTCTGGATACTGAGAGTAAGCACTGTGTCTGTTGGGTAAAAAAGTAAGTAGGGTCTATGTTTCGTGGAGGGCAGGTCTCCCCAGTGCTATGGGCGCTGGGGAAAAGATCTAACAAATGCTTTGGGTACTGAGAAAGAGCTGTTGTGTGCTGGAGGGAATATCTTGTCTGTGCTAATTTATCAATTGGATCTTGAAGCATTTCTAACCCAATTTACCTTTACCTGGCCTTTCTTGCAAGTGAATCCCTGTTTTTCACTCTCCATCAGTTATGCACAGACTTAAACACTGTCATCACAATGTATGATGATAGTTTTGCTTTAGTTCCCCACTCAGGAACCCTTTCACAAGCATAGCACTTTATTTTACCCTGACCTAACACCTTCCACATTATCCTTACCCCTGGCTGATGCAAGTTTTATTACCACACTGGTCATAGGCAATTGTACTAAATCTTTAAATGAATATGATTTTGCTAGACTGAACAATTAAGAAGTACAAAATGCAGTATTCTCTATACTGGAACACCTTTGTTTTTATGACCTAACTGGATGTAGCTACAATACAAGCAAAAGATGCAATACAAGAAGATATAAGGTGTAAAATATGCAGTAAATGTATCATTTATAGATACTTATCAATCATAAACATGCATTTTTAATAAAAAATGGCTTAGGGACAAAAACACATCTTTAGCTTGTACAGTACATTGCATTTAATTGCTATAGATAGCTTTGTAATTTCTGCTTTAGTGTCTGCACAGAATGCTTTAAAGCATTTGGAAGATGCTCAACTTATGGTAATATTCATTATATACATCCCTATTATACCACATTCCAAATGGCTTTATACAAGGCAGGCGTCCTGGAGATCACTATACAGATGCGGTCATGACAACCACTATTAATGCAGACCACTAGTTTAGCTGCTACCATTCAATACAGACTCCAATCCAGACTTAAACACAAATACCAAAGTTAAGTCTAAAGCTAGACATCAGAGAGTAATAAATTGTGCAGTAATGATCACCTAGATACATACAAACAAGGGCCAGGAGAACTAGACAGCCTATTTCAGGCACAAGTCAAAAGCATTCAATATACCTCAAAGTCAGAGCAATTTCAACTCTTGTGACTATCAAGTTATATCTGTAGGCTAATTATTGTAAGTTTGAAATTCATTGAAATTATTATTTTTGACCTGTCACCAAACCATTTCAAGAAAAATTATACTTTAAGGACAACAAAATGATGCGCCACTAGGATATACACTAAAGCAAAATCAATTTAGATAGGTATGAACAATAAAATTTCAAAAACTTTAGAACAAGTACCTTAATTTCATATGTTGTTCCAGGGGTCAGACTTGTCAAGAGAACCTCTAGACTGTCAGGTGTCGTTTGTACTTGGGTGTAAGATGACTGCATCCATGGGCAAACCTCTCTGTAAATGACAGAGTAAGCAACAATCTTGCCATTTGTATTCCGTGGTATAGACCAAGACAACAATATTCCAGCAGAGCCCACTCTTTCTCCAGCTAAATTATCTGGGGGTCCTGGAACTGTAAATGACAAGAGATTAGTGTATGTAATGCCACAGCAACTGAAAATAACATCCACCATTGCAAGTACAGCAAACTGGAAAACACGGGAAAGCCATTTGTATAACTGATAAACTGTTAACATTAGCGTTTACTTTCAATACAGTGTTACAAAAGATGATTAAATACACAAACTTAAGAAACATTCTTTAGCAAGAATGCCAAATATGCAATGTTCTAAAACTATGCAGGATAGCCTGATATCAGTGTCAGTTTGGCTGTGATAGCTACAATGCGGGAAGTAGGAAAACATTTTATTGACACTGGTATGGTCCTTGCACATGACGTACAACAATACTGAAATAAAGGAAGTGTGGATATAATAGAGCAAATAACTACCAGGTTTCATTTTAGTTTTATATAGAAAAACTTGTATTTTGTTTCACTAATTCGAAATCGATTCACTTTTTTTCTACATTTTGTTGCAACGAACTGATATCTAGGGTACAAATGAGCATTGTAACGATTGCATAAAGAGCAGAGGATTGCAGTAACCTGTCAACCAGTAGTAAATAGTGTAAAATCAGCTATTTCAAAACTTTATAACTGTCTTTAATTAATGATTAACATTAAGGTATTGTCAATAGTTACTACATTTATGCCATTTGATCATTCTAAGGTTTATTTTTTCAAGATTAAAAAAAAAGGCATGGGTTTCAATTTTTTGTCGCATATTATAGTTTTCCTTTATATGCATTGAAGAATAGCCATAAAATCCTCAAATTCTGAAAATATCAATTCACTAACCACTCAACAGTCACATTTAACAGTCACCTTTTGTACAAAAACTGCGTTTTTAGAGTTTCAGAAAGGTGTTCACTTAATAGAATAGGTCTATATATCCATATAATAATGGTACTTCTGCCTTTAATAACCTCTGAAGACTATTGCGCACTGTGAATTTCCAGTAAAAGTTCTGTATACAATAGCAAACTTTTGCCAAGCAGAAAAAACTTACTGTTGTACAATTGTTTATCAATAATTCAGATTCTTTGTATATTCAGAGGCGTAAAATTTCAATGCTCCCACCCAAACTCCTGAGAGAACAGATAGAACGATAAGCAAACTTACTGGTTTCGTTGGTCATCAATGACTTGCTGTCAGTGGAGCTATAGGCTGAAGATGACACTGAGGAAATTGTTACAGTGTATGTGGTACCGGGAACAGCACTGGATACATCTGCCTGAAATACCAAGGAAACATGACTTAAATGAAATATTAGGTGCATCATGCAGAAAAGCACTGCTCAGGGCTGTAAAACCTTCCACCCAGAAACTGCAGGCATCACAGAATCCTAGAAAATTTGCAAGCTCTTGACTTACATTCCCACTGTGATGGATGGATCTAGGTAACAAAAAGCAGCATGGAATATTTCCTTGTTGAAAAAATGTTTATCCAAGAGAGAGCTGAAATGCTTCCCTTGGCACTCACAGCTCACTTTCCTATGCTACCCATCTCTAGATCTTCAACACTCACTAATAAAAAGAAAAGAGAAAAAGCAACCATACATAAAGTGGAACAGATAATAAAAAAACAGCATACCTGTATAGCTGTATTTCTCCAGAGAAGCAGCAGAAAAACAACAGGAAAGGTAATCATTATTTTACTCTTCAGAACTTAGAATTGTTCCTATGCCTTTTTGATGGCAACAGGGAAATGTTGCCTGCATTAATGATTTAAAGCTAGGTCTGCCTGTACGGTACACAATTAATGAGTCTGTATTACTCAATAGCACTCCCCTTCCTTTGTTAAACTATTCATGAACTCCTTGGTGACTGACTGAAGTTTCAGAGGTTAAAAAAAAATAAGCATAAAAATAATAAAGGATGCTAGTTGTTGTTAATCAACTCCTCATGGTAAAAATGTGTTCTCACAAACTTTGCATATTTCATTTTCTATGCATTCTATGTAAAATAAAGAAAGAGAGAGACAGAGGGAGAGAAGCAAGCTTCATGGTTGGTCAGCTTTCCAAAGAATATTCCAATGAGCTCAGAGTATAAACAAAAGTTGCCCATCCACATACTATAATGAAAAACATACCTGATACTCTCCACCTCCAAGATCTCTCACAGACACAAAGCCAGGCTGAGGATAGAGATCCACTTGATATCTTTCTACCCGTCCGTATGGTTGCCTCCAATGTACTGAAAAGGAGTGTGTTGAAATATTGAAGACCCTAAATCATATAGGTTTTTCAGGATCTTGAAGATAAACATGAAAAACAGATTAGTAAATAACACTATATACTATTTGATTGGCATATGTTACTGTATTAAAGAATATATATATGTATATATTTCATATTTTATTTCATTTTCATTATTTCATTTCATTTTCTGTACTATAGCTTGAGCTTTTGATAGGTTCCTTCAGGAAAGCTACTGACATCAGGTCCATTCCTTGTTGTACTATGTTATTATGCTTATTACAAAGAGTACACTTGCATGAAAATCACAAGATAATCATGTAATTTTACTTATTCTGTAAGGCAATTAACATTGTAATCATTAGTCTATGTTCTTAAAGGTGCCAGGCCCTCCTTTGAAAACTGATTGGGTGCCAGGTATTGCCATAATTTGCATGTGAAGAACCAATAATTAGATAAATTAGGTGTTAAAATACATGCAGTTAAGCTGTACTTATAATGGAAAGGCTGACAAGGAATAAGACCCCCTGTAAGGTTCTTACTTCTGTCTGCTTCCTTTATTTACTGGAATCAAAGCAAAATCCTAAATTTTAAGATTTGGAAAGGAAAGAAAGGAAATGAGTAAAGAAAAGCTTCTAACTGGAACCCTTGTTCTGGTAACCAGGAACAGGAAAAGGGGTAGGCAGATCTGGGCACTTAGCAAAAAGGGAGCTCAAAAAGGGAAACATTTGCAAAGTATGCTGCTGAAATATTTTACAGCTCATTGAAGGAGGGGAGGGGTAATTGTGGCCCTTTCAGCTTGAGTGCCAAATGACCTTGTCCTGTAAAAATTAGAATTTTTCAAAAAAAGGTATAATTTCCCCCTTATGTCTTTAAAGCTCCCAAAACGACACACAATGGCAAGAAATAGCTGTAATTACTATATGCACAGCTCACAGTACATTAGCATGCTGCTCAGTGGGAAGCACATCTACATTGTGGACAGTGGGAAGAATGTCATACTTATAGATAGCCAAAATCATCATTGGTGTCAGTTAAGCTGACCTGAGAGAAAAAAAATGCTCAATGCTCATTGCTCATGGAACCCCAGTTAAAAGCACTAGGTTAATCCCTATTTCATCCAAATTTAAAAAAAAATTGGGTTTATAAATCCTTTAAAGATTTCTACCAGTAGCAATACTTTAGTAAGTGTATCAAATATAGGTAGGAGGTGATAGCATGTTGCTTTTGGCTAATTTCCCATGTAGTAAGCATCATCACACTTGACAATGAATCCAGCTCACTGTATTATCTAAAAGAAAATACTGAAATAAAAAATAATTTTAATGTGTAAAAAGGAAAGAGGACAAACCTGCTACAACTCGCACAGATGCAAGGTCCCCCACAACAGTCCCTTTCATCCTCTGAATTGTGAAATTATAAATTCCACCAGGCAGAAGGTGTGTCACTGTATACTCTGCCTGTCCTTCAGAGATATTAAACTCCCATTCAGTGGTCACATTGGTAAAGAAAATTCTGTAATGAGTAAAACTGCTTGTGGTTGGGTCCCATGTCAGAGTGGCAGAAGTTGTATTTCTGTGTTTCACTGAAAGGCCACAAATTCCAGGGGGTCCTGGGAAAAAGAAATTGTTTGGTGCCAAACTCATTTTAACAATTTTTTACACAACAATTAAACATGATTTAATATTTGTACCTAGGCTGTTTGCCTTGTAAAATTACCCCAAATACAAGAACTTTTTCCAGCAGCCATTTAACTTGGAAGATTCTGTGTGCAGAGTCTGTATTCAGACAAATACAACAGTACAGAAATAACACAAAATATCACAATGGAACGCTGCAACAATCTAAGCCTGTGTGTCCTTGAATTACTGCACTGACCAACCCTTCCAACAGACTCCATCACCCCCAGCCCTTTGGAAGCACATACTACACTGTGCACTACCACCCCAGTCAGCACAAATCTCTCTGTGCACCACAAGCAAGGACACTGGGGGAGGAAATCACCCTGCTCCAAATTTACAACTATTCTGTATTCATATGTATCCAAAACAAATTATTACTAATATACCTGTAAAAGATGCCAGTGCAACCCTCAGCATTAGGTTTCCTTTGCTTAAGCAATGGCACCTCAGCATACAGTAACACGTGAACTCCAGCAGGAAATTACAACTAATCTGTGCCTTTCAGTAAAGTGATGTGCCTAGCTCTGCTTTCAATCACCATATTACTGATATTAGTGTACTGTTTTCATCAGTGACAATAACACATGGCCCAATTGTTAGGTCTCATTACCTGCTCATTTTGGAAATGGTGTGACTACAATTGCAGGTGTTCTGTGCTGTGTACTAGGCCATGCACCGCTGACCACATGGAATTATTTACTATACTGAATTGTTCACCTGTTAGAACACAGAAACTCCCCAACAGGAGATTTATATTCTCACCTTGAAGGTATAATATAAAAAGAACATGGATGTGGCAGTTCATGTCAGAGAAACCACATTCCATGATAATATAACAGTTGATAGATTTTCCTTGTGTCCAGTTTCTGTAATCTTTCAGTTGCTAAAGTCAAATGTAAATTAATGAAACTACAATCAACTTAGAATTAAATGATCGTTTTAAAATAGCGTTGAGGTTGATTGCAACTTTTCTGTAACTATATCAGTATCATTTTACTGTGACTGGTGAATATTAGAAGGTTTCACAAACTTACTGGTTGCTGCTGTTATCTGTTCGGGCACACTGGAATGTTGTCCTTTAACTGTCACAACTTCAATGATGTAGTCTTCCCCCGGTGAAAGATTTTTCACCATTGCTTCATTATTAACTGTTGTTAACTTGCAAATGTTTCCTCTGGTGGTTTGTCGGTAGGTGATCTGTAAAAACATCACTCCAAAGGGAACAAAATAAGGTCAAATTCTTTACCAACTTGTGAAGATGTCTTTGAAGGTTCTCATTCATCCAGGTCATAGTACGGTATATCTACCGTTTGTAATGTTGAAGATGTTTTGCAGCCTATCCAAGCTGCTTCTTCAGTTCTGAAATGAGGAAGCAGGTTGCATAGGCTGTGAAATATCTGCAACATTGCAAACACAAATCCGGTGGTAAATGACTAACTACTACTAGGCACATTCAATATGGCGACACCCAACAACATTTTTAGCACTTTTAGATTTCTACAAAAGAGGGGCTTTTTTATGTACACATGAATATGAGGAGAATGTTGTTGAAATTATTGGTCTAGTGACAGGTTCCTCTTGACAAAAATTGAAAAAATTCAGACATGCAAATATAAAGAGAACATTTAAATTTTCCAGGAATGGTGTCAAATCAAGGACCCATGTGCTTTGTAAGGGTGCACAGTCCACTCACAGCTGGGCTCCTAACAGTGACTACAAAGAGCAATGACCCAGAACAGCAATTTATGTTACCTTTTAGGAGGGTCATGCTACTGTGCATTCCTTTCCTCCTTGAGGTGTTTTGCTTTTATTTTTTATTGCTAGAGATAAAATGCTGCAGGGTGAAAAAGCCAAAATCATCAAACCGATTGTTGGTGCTTATCCATCAGTGTTATTGGTGCCTTGTTCATATTTCAAAAATCTGTCCAAACTAATTTGTTACTGGGCTCTGAAACATACTGATTAAATTCCACTGATGCCAGCATTTTTTTACACTCGAATATATATTACTGCTATTAGAACTTCCAAAAATGCAGAGGCTTCCCGGAAGCTTGTAGTGTCATTTGAAATGTAGGAGAGGAGTTTCTCAGATTTATACAGGTCAGAGGTGTTGTCAGCTACACACCACTGAACACAGATCACTGCACGCAAGCATTTACCATGGGTTGTAACCAGAGGTCTTCAACTCCAACCCTCAGGGGTACATACAGGTTGGATTCTGGTATAAACATTTTCTGAATGTTTGTAAACCATTCCTTATTCCATTTACTGTTGTCCATCAGGGAAATACTAAAAACTAGTGCTGATCCTAACCATCAAGGACTGGCATTGAAGACCCTTGTTGTTTTCTAAAACATAAATTTGTGGTGTTTAGTGATTGGTTTTAAATTAGCACAGTTTATTTACCACTTACAACAACAAGTTGTATTGCTTGATGCTTCAGAAAAATTTTGAGGTCAGTGCAATGATAGCAAGATTCTATCTATGTGATCACAAGCATGCTATGCTATGTGATCCAGCAAACCTTGAATTGATTTAAAAAAAAAAACATTGTTGTAATAAATCACTTATAGCAGGTGCATGCACATGACTAATTGCCGAATTGCAATGTTATTGAATTTTCAGTCAGTCTCAATATTATTCTCATCATTCTCTTTTCTGACCTGGTCAAAGGATTAAAATTATTTGCTACCTAACATAAAACTATTTTGAAGAATACTGCTGTTTGCTGGATTACCTTGGTTTACTCATGATACTGTAACTTCCCCAGTCTTTGAGAGTTTTAGTAAATTAGGTCTATTTTGTCTTAATTGCAATTTTCTGTTTTACCTATCCTGGTGACTCTACATCTGGACCCTCTTGCTTTTATAAAACAGTACCTAATCAAAAAATCCCTCCAATGGGATAAACGTTCTAACTTTTGCCTACGTTATAGTAAAATAAAATAATCAGATCTTGTCTTGTGCTTTAACACTGCCTGACATTTGTTAGTTGTTATTGAAATCATCCTAATGTATATGAAGGTACAAAACACAAGGTATAACTTATCATTTGTGGTATGCACTAAATACTAATTTATATTTATGTCATAAAAAGGGATTCCCGGAACATTTCAAACACTAAAATGATCAATCTTTCCCTAATACTTATACCACTGATATGCTGCATTTGGAACGACTTAATCTGTCAATTCATTATATCTGATTTCAAAGCCCTTCACTATTTCCCACCCAGAGATGCCCCATGAACTACACGGCAATCATTTGTCTCATAAAATTTCCACATTTTCAGTCATCCTGATGTGAAAAATGACCTTTGCTTTAATTCCTTGGATACCTTACACAAATAAATAGTGTCTTTTACGTTGAACATACATTCAAACTGTTGCATCATCCCTTAAAATTCTCATCATAAAAGGTCCACGTTGTAAGTGTGGCACAGCAAAATTTTTAGAGAGTCCAGCTTAAAGATATGCAATGTTGCAAAATTTCAGCTCCAATAAAGTTTGCAATTTTGGAGTTGTATGTGGCAGTATTAGTGCATTTGCAACATAAACAGAGTTCAGTACCATCTGTGATACTTTTTATTTGTACAGTTACATTTTTAGGACAACCTTTTGTGGGGTCTGTCCCCAGGGGGTACACCACAAATTTACTGAGTACCTAACTAGCTAACTCTAATAAAAAGACAATTTTGGAGAAATTAGATACATTAATCCCACTTCGGTTGCTTCGGTTGCAGTATCCGCTGTTCAACCTCTGCTTTAAAACTCAAATAAAGTTACAAATAGAGATGCCATCAGCCAATGAACTAAAAGCCCTAATTTCATAGTCCTATCTTTACTGTACATCTATATATGATGGCAGTATCTACCAAGCATAGAGTATTAGAGTATTTAATTCTGCCAGACAACTCCCTGTTTTGTGTAAGGACACTAAATAGTGTGGCTGGTACTCTGTTCCAGCATTTATAATGTATTCCAAGAACACATCTGTTACAAAAGCACAGTACATGTGGGGTTTACCCCACTATAAAAGCATTAAAAATGAGAGACATTATTTAGCTTCAAACTTTTAGTATCAACCTCTGATTAGTATTGATCTACAGCAGGGGTGCCCAACAGGTGGATTGCGATCGAAGTTATTAGGTCCAACTTTTTATTGTTAGTAGATCATTTTGACTTGGTCATTTTAAAAGTAGCTCGCTAGCCAAAAAAGTGTGGGCACCCCTGATCTCCAGCATAGATAAAATGTGTTACTAACACATCTAGGAATGATCATTTTGAAAATCCAAATTTTTTATTGAATTCCAAAAGCTATAAAATTGGAACCCTGAGTTGAATGTAAGCAGTGGTTTCTATGGAAAGGTCTGACACAACTCCCACTGGGCCAAGACTGGAGAGGATACACTTTCATCAGTGAAGCTGGATGGGCAAACCTGGAACAGATTTGGTCCAGGACTGAAAACATTTTGCTAACAAATAGTAAATGACTTTTAAGAAAATCCATTCCAGAAAAAAACTTTACTTTGTGTCCCTAATGTGGAAATATACTTCTGAAATATGTACTGGTGATCATTGGTAACTAAAAAGAAAGTGAGGGTAAATATCCCTAGAACAAAAGGAAACAAAAACTTCTAGTATGGACCTCTCACTTTGCAAGATTTTATTTAGGCTTTAAAATTAATTGTTAAAAGAAAAGCCTTCATCAAATGACAGAGCCCCTTAATCCAACCACCATGTGCGGTATGTTTTCTTATGCCTATGAAACTTGAGAAGACCCTGGGTGGAAATGTCACTATCATTACACAATATTTATATACAACATTGTATTGCGCAGCGTCTTTAACACAGTCTAAGGTCAACTTTGGAAGGTAGACAATTAACCCAACTGCATGTTTGTGGGATGTGGGAGGAAACCCATGCAAACACAGGGACAACCTGCAAACTCCATGCAGATAGCATCCTGGCTGGGAACCTGGGACATACACCAACATGTTTGTGACAGGTTTACTTTTTGATGCTATTAGAATGTAATTTTATGAAATATGTCCAAGGTGCTAAAAAAAAGGGAAAAATTAAATAACTACCTAAAAATATATAAAGAACTGCCTCCCATAATATTTATATTACCAGAAATATCCTATAGAAATATATGAATTTCCTTGTTGTTGCAATTAATTCCCCTGTAATTAATAATAAAATTAGATAATAAAGGTTCCAGAGACTGCTGTTGGATGTTACCATCTTGAATATGACATCAGCAACCCCAGACAATCTCAGAGCTCACTCAAATGATATGTTGTTGTATTCCCCTGCTATCATTTAGTTATGATTAAAGAGGACCTGTACTGAGAGATAAACTAATAAACTGTAAACTGCTATTGCTGATTTCTTTGTAAGGAATGCTAATTCCCTGCATGTAACACAGATCTTTAGGTGTCAGCAGTTGCAGTCACACACATGGAACAATCTTGAAGGTAACTGTGACAAGTTGTGTGACAAATCTCTGAACACCTGAGCTGTACATTCATCCTGGTCAGTTGTTCGGAAGGCCGAGGATCAGCAAGCTGTAAATGATAGAATCAGGTCATCAATGGCAATTTACATAATGTGTCAAGGAAAGGTCCAGTTTAAAGGTCAATAAGCAGCCAGTCATTTATCTAATACCTGGGAGCAGGCTGATACGAGCAGATCCCACACAGAGCAAAAAAGTTGTAATGCCTCCTTAATTCCACACTTTTTACACTCTACTTCTGCTTTGTTTACCATTATTTGTGTACAAATGACTTTACATAAATTAGCATAAAAGTACACACATAGCAAATTACTGAACTTCATAGGCATTTGGCCTTAGACTGTTTTACTATATTAGAGTACCTACATGTCCTATTGATGGTAATTTTATGTCTGTCTATATACACATATGCTTTCCTTTAATGCATACATTTTTTGTATACCATGACAGCACTGATAACATTGTCATGGTTTTACAGGGGTTTTAGGATCCTGGTGTTTAGGGTTTTACATGAAAATGCATACATTTTTTGTATACCATGACAGCACTGATAACATTGTCATGGTTTTACAGGGGTTTTAGGATCCTGGTGTTTAGGGTTTTACATGAATATACAATCATGCCTGTTGGATTTGTACGTAATAAAAATTGTGCATGGCTTTACATTCCTGTGTAACTGTGATAAAAAATATTGAATTTGCTTTCTTCATCCTTCACCTTATCTAACCTCCTTACATGTTCCTATAATAAATTTATGTTTGATGAGAGGGCCTGTGCTTTGTCAGGTAATAAATGTAGATCACCTTTTAAATAAAAGGTCATATGTGTGAGCATGAAAACGTCCATGTCCTCCCTTGTGCATGCATTCACACTGCCCCTGATATAATATAACTGCTAATAATAGAGAGAATGTGGTTCTCAGCTAGGGACCGCAAAACAGTCACCAAGCAATGTTTTCAGTCAAATACTTGCCTGTCTCTTACTATGCATTTCCAATTTGAATCTCTGTGTACCTGGTATGATATTAGGTAATTTACAACACTTTCAGCTAACTTTTTTTCTCATGAAGGAGGTATAAAAGAGTTAGGAGTAAGATAAATTCACCGGTAATATGTTTCAAGACAACACACCTGAACGAGAAAGTTTAAATGCTGCAGTAATCAATCATTGCAATCACTGCATCATTACACAACCCATTTCTAAAACAATGTTATTAGATGGTGGGATCCACATTTTGTGGGCTTGCCCAAGGGCTCCATGCTTTTGAGCTATGGTCTACCAGTATAGTCCACAATATTCTGATTTTGTTTGCACAATGCATACTGATACTTGCATTTACATGTCTGTTTCCTTATGCAAGATTTATGGCGCAGTAAAGGAAAAAAATCTCAGGTTAAATATAATTTATAAAACAATGGTAGGCCTACTTGAAAGATGTCATATCCACCCCGTGGAGGCTCCCAAGACAAATAAATGGCACGTTCCTCTTGACCAAGAATCTGCAGAGCTGAAGGAGGTTCAGGGACTACAAAATAAAGGTTATGCATGAGTACAAAATACAGACCATCACATGCTGTCAATTAGCCTGCATATTTACCTGTTACAAGGCTTAAAATAGCCGGGGAGCTTCTCTTAAATCCAGAGATTAAGATAATGCTGATGTTATAGGCATCTCCTGGCAAGAGACCATTATAGGTATGCAATCTGCAAGCGCAAATGTAAGTAGCTGATTGTATATGACAAAATATAAAAAATATATTGGTGCTATTGATCCTTCCATTTCTCTCTCTATCTATCTAACCAGCTTCTGTCACTAGCTAAAACTGTGTATTCACAACATCTTTAAAAGTTAAAAAAAAAAATTAACCAAAGTTACAGTTGTGTTTTATATATGTGCTTGCAATTCTACATCCAGCATCAGCAAATGAAATATACAAACTAAAAAAAACACAATGTTCTCTCACAGAGCCTAATTTATTAAAGCTCTCCAAGACTGGATAGGATATACTTTCATCAGTGAACTTCAGTGATCCAAAAACCTAGATCTGGTCCAGGATTGAAAACATTTGCTAACAAAAAGCAAATGACTTTCAGAAATCTATTCCACGTTTGCTGGATAACCCAGGTAACTAATGAAAGTGTATCCTCTTCAGCCTTGGAGAGCTTTAATAAATCAGCCACACTGTCGGTCAGTCTTTATTGAAAGTACATGATGAGCATACTATTCAATTACTACAACTAATACTTGGGAAATGGGATTTTTCAAAAATTCTTTCATGTTACAACAGTGAATTGTTAACTTAAATGGAATACTCTGCTATAACTGCTTTGAGCTATTTAGGAATTGTGTGCCTAAACATATACCATAATATTTGCTAGTGTTTAAAAAATATATTTAACAAAATACCTTCTTGATTGTAGCACAGTTTCTGTTCTGGCAATAGTTTCAGAAGTTAGGGAAATAACATATCCATCAAACCGACCATATACTTGCCAAGTGACATTTTCTGAGTCCGTAGTTACAGTGGAGCTGAGATTGCCAGCAATGCTTGGGGCTTATTAAAAATAAAAAGATATTAACATGAAAACCTTATCACATTATTCTACTATGTAAAAAAGACACCTCCAAGGTCCACATCAATCATATCATTATAACAAAATAATTATGTTAGTAATAATCAACTTATAACTGTCTTATTAATTTTGTTTGTTTATATTTTAAACAGTCCCTGTTTTGCAAAAAGAGCCTTTTGGGGTATGCTATCAATATATATATATATATATATATATATATATATATATATATATATATACAGACCCATAGTAAAAATAATAAAAAAAGACTGTCTGGTCTATAAGAGTTATAAAGGTGTGAGAGCTGATATTGTTAAAGATTTATACTAAAACTAGGAACAGAAAAAAACATCAGCAGCAATAAATTCAATCTACTTACATGTTTGGATTGCTACCGTAACAGACAGACTATCTCTAAAATGCTCTTTTTCTGTGGACACGGTGAAGGAATAAATTGTTCCAGGTATTAACCTTTCAAACATGGCCCTTTCTTCTGTGACTTTTTGAACCTAAATTAGGTAACAATATAGCTTAAGTCAAAGATAACATAATAAACAATATGGTAAAAAGAAAGCATTGACCTGGAGGTTGGAGATTGTTTACAAAGTCAAACAATGTCAATATTGAAATATATTAAATTCTCTGAATATTAAGTAAAGATATGTTGCAAATATACTATTTTTTGGCTGTTTATAGGTTACAATCACAGAAAAGAAGTTTTACGCAGTAGTGTGGGGGTGGTTTGACTTTTGGCTTTCCTTTTACAGCTTTTTCTGGTTGGTAGTCCATGTCAAGATGCACATGCTAGTTGGAGAACCTAAGTATCCAGTCTGTGCAGCTGACTGACACAGGTAAAATAAACCCGAGATAAATCATAGTTTATTTGCAATCCTTTTTTCATATTTTATGTTCGATAGTAAGATTTTTACATTGATGGGCCCATTAATAATGTGGGAGATGGAATGGAGGGGGCCAGCCAGATCTTCAAATTTTAACCTTGATGATACCAAACCTACAGGAGCTTTACTTTACTTAAATAAAACTTGTTATGGGTACACTTTGATTCCTCAATCTGATTCAATGCAGCACATTGTTTCTACACTTTTTGTTAAACTTTTGTTTAGCATACAACCCTTTGGTGTGGGAGTATTATGTATCTAAGTGACTGAGATATTTTTGTAGCATTTATATTAAATTATGACTTTTAATGTAACACCCCTTTGTTGGCTTTTTTTTTTTAAAGTTTACGTTAAAGAAAGCTAACATTCAAGTAAGTCAGTAAATACGAATAGGTCAGTAAATCTGATGTTATAAGAATAACCTGTAGAACAGGGGTCAGCAAACTTTTTGGACTACTAGGCAGCTTCAGGAGGTTAAGAAGGCACACTAGGCCAGAACAAACAAGGTGTCCAAGGAAAGGTTTTTTATTTAAAAATTCAAACAGATATAATATCAGGTTGTAATGATGAGGAGTTCAGCAACAGCAACAGTACCAACGCCTGTGGGGAATGACTCCCAATGGGGTTAGTGAGTGATGATGATAGGGGTCAATGATACTAACATCAAATGGAAGGTTGGGGTTTTCTTGTGGTGATTAATAGAGTCCTGGGGAAAGAGTCCTGCATCCGGTCCTGGGTATCAAACAGCCACGTGTGCTGTGAGCACGCGCGGGGCCGAAGTCACTGCATTGAAGCAGGCACGTCCTGTGGGGGGTGTGTGCCCAATGCAAACATCAGTAAGGATTCCCTGGGGGGCGTTAGGCCGGAAGAGACTACTGGCTAGGCCGTATCTGGCCTATAGGCCGGAGTTTCCCGGCCTCTACTGCAGAAGGATTAACAGATCCATTTTGTATTGGTAGTGTATGAGTGGAGTGTAATGAGAGGTTAGGCATTATAAATGTTCTAGTATTGTATGTTTATATTTTTGTCACAATGATTTTTTTTATGTCAGAATTTTATATTAATTTTATTACTGAATCTTTTAGTATTTTTAAATCATTTATTATAATTGAATAAATTGGAGGGACTTTTTTTTACAACCAACTGTCAAAATTATTTTATTTTATTCTGTATATATAAGCCTTAAGTACCATTTCCACTTACCACGAATGTCTCTGAGCAGTTTGTGCAAAATATTTCATACTGCTGAAAATCTCCTTCTGCTCTGTCCCAAATCACTTGGATGGAAGTATCCGTGACTTTACCTTCATGTACATTAGATGGACTTGCCAAACCTACATTAAAAAAAATAACCATTTGAATATTAAACATTGTTTTCAAATTGATTATGCACACCCGTAATATACTGTAAATAAATATTTCTCGTTCTGCAGCATACATACAAAATATATATATATATATATATATATATATATATATATATATATATATATTTATATAATTATTTGTGAAATAATTTTAGGAGGCAGGAGCTGAAATTCATTGGTTGTACTTACATGTTTTGACAGATGACATCTTGTATGGAGTGCTTAGCATATTCTTGCTTTTAGTATAAATATGGAATTCGTATTGTGTGCCTGGAGTGAGCTGATCAATTGCATAGGTACCATGAGCCAGAGGTGGAAAAGACATATTTCTCTGAGGGTCATTGGTGATCAATATAAATATGCCATCAAATACTCCCACGGTTGGCACCTGGACAAACAAAACCACTGTATGTGTACTCTGTTCATATGGGACCACAAGTGTAACTGGTTTAGGCCCTGTTAAAATAAGGTTAGCACTATATAAAAACAAATATAAAAAAAGATAATGTGCTAAAAAAAACAAATGTTCATCTTAAATCAAGCTCTCACACTTCCTTGTCTATTTATAATTCCGTGCTGACTTTTAACTGATTTTCACAATAAATTACCTTTTTTCTTACTGAAAATGCCCATTGTACTTTTACTCCCCAGTGCTTAATGCTGACATGTAATGTAAGTGTATGCTAAATATGAAAAATACATACGTAATGTTTGCTGAATGGTGATCATTTCACTCATATTTCCATTGAGCACTGCAGAAAGTCCTATTTCATAGGTCATTCCAGCTACCAATGATTCAATAACAAAAGTGTTGTTATCATGCACAAAGTAGGAAAGTAGTTCCAAACTATCGGCAATAGGTTTAACCTCGATATAGACCAAATGGGTTTCTTGTGGAGGTTCCCAGTGGATGATCACTGTATCTTCCTGGACGTCATCTGGTTTAATGAAGACTCTTTGGGGTGGACTAATCTCTGAAGAAGCAATAATAGATGCAATGTGTATTATGTTTGTATGCTAGCAACAATACATAAGTACTACTATACAAGCTTATTATAAACATGGTTCTTTTCATTGTTCTCCTGAAAAATGGAATGTGAAGGCGCTAGTTTATACCAGCAACTATACAGTCAAAATACATCAAGACATTTCTAACAATCAGGTGTTTGTAGATTAGTCATTAGAGGCAAAGTACCTGAGATATTGGGATCATATTTAAAAGCAGGGAATCTGATATTCCCTCAAACATTCCCTGGTGAAGAATCTTTCAGGTTCATGTTTTTCAATGGCAGTACTTTGTTCTCTATTAGGGAATGTTTGAGGGATTGTCAAGTATTAGAATTGGTATATTTTTAACATGTATCCAGCAGTCTATTTTTAAAGTATACCACAATATACAAAGTGTACCTGTCACTAAAGTCACAATATTTTCCACTGAGCTCAGTATGCCACTTTCTCCCACAGTTTGTATGAACATCCTGTACTGGTGATATGGTCTTAGGTTTGCAATGGTAGTTGAATTTCTGTTTTTTTCTTCCATTGAAGTCAAAAGTATGTTTTCTTTCACATCAATGACTGTCAGTTTATATCCGCACGAATGCTGATTGAATGAGTCTGGTGAATCCCATTTTAAAGTTAAGCTTGATGAAGATACTTTTATGGCTTTTAGATTTTTAGGATACAAAGGCCCTAAAAAAACAGCAAGAGAAAATGATAGGAACTATCAACAGCTCTTAATATTATTTAAAATTAAACATTCCAAAGCTTCTGCTAATGTATCTGTGATGATTCATGATGCTTCAATTTGAAGTAAGGCATTTGTAAATTATCAACAATAATTCTACCCCAAAGTCTTGCTTTATCTTACCACCTAATCACCAAGGCTTAGTTACAAAGTGTAAAGCAGTATTTTAAAGGCAAAATGGGATGTGCAATAAAATATCATCCCCTTTTTCAAATAAGTTTAAATAATTAACCACAGTTATCTAGGTATTTTAGATTTATTCATGTCAACACTAAATTCCTATGTGAAGAGAAAATTCAAAACTATTCTTCATGCTTACATTCTAGAAGTTAGTAGGAGATGTCAAATATTAAAATAAATCCATACTCAAGCCTACACTTTTGCTAGTATTGTAGTGGTAAACCTCTAATCTACCCTGTTGGAAAGACTTTTCCTTACTTTCCATAAGCATTTTCTCTTTAGTGGGGACCAAGGCTGCAACTAAAAACACTTTTTTCAGTGATTAAGGGCTAATACAGAGGTCCCAAAGCTGAGGCCCTTTTCTTGTCTTTAACTGGCCTATTTCTTCCACTTACATCAATGATGGAGAACTACTACTCTGACCTATACAATATAGATAGATATTATTTTTCCCACTGACAGTAATTTAGCATATATGATCTCTATGATAAAATTGTTTTAAAATATTTAAAAAGGTTTGCAGTGATCCTATGTTCAGGTTTAAGGACAGTTGTAAGATCCCCCAAAATAAATGTGCTGAGGACACCTCTGCATTCATGTTTCTATGTAAAACAATGATTTGTCAGACAGCATATAGCTATATCATGTAAGTATCTTATCCACAAGAGTATGGAGAGGACCCAGAAAAATCATGCGCTTTCATATTGTAAAACTGTAAATATGAAACTAATTCCTATAGGAAATTATCCCCTCTTGGTGGTTTCAGGACCATGGGCCTGATTTATTAAAGCTCTCCAATATTGGATAGGATACATTTTTATCACTGAAGCTGGGCGATCCAGCAAACCTGGAATGGATCTGGTGCAGGTTTCAAAACATTTGCTAACAAATTACTTTGAAGAAACCCATTTTAGGTTTGCTGGATCACCAAGCTTTATTAAATCAGGTTCAATATGTAATCAGGTCAAGGTAACATGCATACAGTTGACCAGCCAACATCAATATATTTAAACATTCAACTTTTTCAGCAATACATAATATGAATATACACTTACTTGTCTGTACTGGAATAACTGGACTCAAATTATGCTGTGATCCTTTGTTGTCCTTCATGATTAGAATAACATGATATCTTTGTGCTGGGCTCAATCTTTGCAAGGATATGTATGTAGAATTAGGGTTCACTCGTTCAAGATACTTATATTTGTGGTCTGAATAATATTTAATGAAAGGGTAATAGCCTTTGGGAGAATAGTAAGGTAAATTGTCCAAATAAAGTAATACTTTACTTTCTGTAATAGATTTTACTAAATATGTAAAGTTTTCCGGAACATCTGGAACTGTAAATGAAAAGGAACAGTTTAAAGAAGGGAAGTGAACACTTTTATATTTAGATTTATTTTTGCTTTCCATTCCATGGTAGGTAGGACTTTTTTTAGCTTAAGACATAACCTAGCTCCCTGTGGTACAAATCTCTAACATTATTACAACATATTTTATTTATCTTAAAACAAAGTATTAGAAAATGTAATGTAATGACTAATACATACTGAATCAGTATATATAAATAATACACTAACTGATACATAAAGTGCAAATGTTTTATATACTGGAGGAAAATTTGTATAGTGATATCCAGGTCATTTTCTTTATTTATATTTTAACTAGATCCATCCAAAGTTACTCATCAAAGCCCTTGATAATTATGTGCTAATAATACAAACTGGTCACAGGGTCTATAGTGTACTATATCTAAATGCATACAGAATTTAGGGGTCTTTTTCCTGAAGGAAATGTTTTATGTGATTTCCACATTTAAGAATGTTTAAATACTTGCTAACTAGCAAATAAATCATTAAATGTTCCACAGAACACTACTCACATTCATATTCACAAAGGTATGGTAAATCCATATGGCAAAAAAACGCTGTGTAAAAAAAGTTTGGACCAGTTGCATTTTGTTGCAAAGCGTAACAATCTGTCTCATTTTCAGGTAAGCTTGACAACAATGGAACTTCAGATGTGTCTAAATCATACAAAGATCCATCGGTCCATACTAATTCACCTTCAGCCTATAAAAACAAGTAAAACATACACACATTAATATTCACTATTTACTAAGAAAAGCCCTTCCTAATATTAACTTCATTATGCTATGAAAAGTTCTTCAGTTTTAAAAACAAATTACTTTTATTTTTCATGCTCTAAAGAGCATTTAAAAATCTTTAAAACACACCAGAAGATAGACTTTCATGGGTAAACCCGGGTGATCCAGCAAACCTAGAATGGATTTCCTAAAAATCAATCGCAATTTGTTGGTAAATGTTTTCAATCATGGACCTCATCTATTCCAGGTTTGCTGAATCGTCCAAGTTCACTTATGAAAATCTATTTTTTCCAGTCTTGGAAAATGTAATAAATTAGGCCCATGATGTACTTTAAATTACTAATGTGCAGTGTATTAATTTTTTTTTTGTTTTTTTTAATTTTGTTTGTGCATCATGCAAAGTGGGGAGGAACCCATGTCTGTGTTACTATCCTTTTAAATGCCCTATAACATGCTATAATTCAGTATTATTCACTAAACTCCAGAAATACAAACTCAGAATTGTAGCCAAGGGGTCCATAGATGCAGGTTGATACAGGTGTTTCAAGATTGGAGCTCAAGAAAAAAAATGATCCACTGCACCTTTAGAACACCAACACCTTACATGCACATAGGAAAAAAAAGCATGAGGGAGGGAGAATTAGGCTGAAGAGATCTCATAAAATCTTAATAGTATTGTTATCCTTTTCCTGAGATGAATATTGGCTAAATTACATAAAAACAAAATAGCCCTCAATTTTTCAACTAAAAAAAATGTTAAAATTAAAATTGCAAGGAGGTCAGTCACTTCACAGTGACTTCCAAAATAACCAGTTCCAGAGATACATTTTGTGAAAGCAGACTCCCAGTTATATATACTAAAAGGTAAAATATCAGCTACATATATAGAGGTATGTATTTTAAATTCTTTTCAGTATTAGAAGAATGGGCACATACCTTATAATCAGAAAGACCACTCCATAGTAAAATAATTTCATTTTTTATATGCAGCAAATGACTTAAAAAAAGCTGTTCATCTTGTGAGTGAACGTTCACAAGATGGGCACCAGGGTATAGCGCTTTACAGCTAAGTTCAGCTCTCTGCCAAGGGTTTCTATCCAAGCTTAGCTTATAGCAACTGTTTTTAAATGCCGTCCAGCCTTCAGAACATAATCCTGTGAAAACACATAAATAGCTTTGAACCCTGTATATGTTCAGACTATTTTAGCTGCAAATGTCAAGAATCATTGTAAAAGAGAAGCACAGTTTCTCAGCACTACCAGTAAAGTATATATATATATATATATATATATAGTATATATAATAATCATAAAAAGATACTTTATTTTGTCTAAAGCCCCCCCCAATATCTTCCTGGACAGATAACAATACTGAATTAAACTGTACTTAGAATTTACCTGTACACATACTTCTAAATAAACTAGTGAAATCTTCCTATGATTTGTACATATCAACAACTTGTCCACATTTTTTATAGGAAATCAAAAACTCAATTACCTGTCATAACAGAAATGTCAATATTTTGAGTCACATTAATATAACTAATATGATGCTGTTTCAAAGTAAATATGAAGGTGTAAAGACATCCAGGTATCAGGTTCTTCCATTCATAATAATTATGTTTCTTCAACATATTTCCAGAGGAATTGTTCATCATGATAGAAACAGTAATGTCACCACTAAGTTTGTTCCATGAGAACGATACAGAGGTACTTGTCACAACAATCTTAATATCAGAAACTGCAAATGTGTCTATAAAAAAAAAAGAATAACATTAGGTTAGATATTAATGGGACACAAACCTATAATTGCACTCTCAGGTTAATAAAAACAGTGATGTGAAAATAAATGGCTTAATTTATTGACAAGTTTGTATAAAACTTTATGTAGTTACTGGCTATTTATTTCTACCCCTTGTTTTCCTGGGTCTTTCCAACTGCCACAGATAATATTAATGTATAATTATGGATTTGTATTAATGCAGTGTAACAAAAGAAGTGGGTAGTCTATCTGTGAACTTATTGGGGCCCGTCTTTATGTTACTGAGGGAGAATAGGGTACTCTGCGATATGTGAAGCCAATGCCTACCAAAACTGTGATCACTGTCTGTATTAGTCTGTCATTTGCAACCCCTATTTAATGTACAGCACTTCGTATTATGTTGGCACTATATAAATCCTGTTTATTAATAATAATAATAATAATAATAATAATAAATAATAATAATAATGTTTAATAATAAACATGAACCTTTGACTGGAGAGATGGCCATTTTTGTAATGTAAACAAATGTAAAAAGTTATTTATTTCTAAAAAAATTATTTATGGTACTTGGTGCTTTAGAAAACAACATGGTATTTTCATTTGGTTTTTATTGCCCCTATTATGGTAATAAAATGTTCAAGAAAAGTCTGTATATTAGTGAACAATCTTATATTCAACAAAAATTTCAAGCCATTGTTTTTTCTTTCACCCTCTTACATTGCTTACATAGTGTAAAGAAATTGCATACATTTTTCTTCACCTCTATCTAATATGACGTAACCATTCTCCAGTACAGTTCTGCCTAGAGCATTTGAAGTATAATAAACCAAGATAACATGTTATGACATCTGTCGGTGTGTGTATACCTACTTGTTAAAAATGATCTAACACTTAAAGTATTGCCATCTTTCATGGATTTAATAGTGACATTATATGTGTGCTTCTCTTCAAGATTATTTAATGAAGTATAAGTATTATAAACTTGTTGAACAGCAGATGCTTGTAGCGTGATCTACAAAGAGAAAAAGAAAAATTATGTATGTTACATATATGTAGTTAGTTGAATAATAAAGCGAGCACTTGCAAATGTTAACATAGGAATACATGATACTAATAATTCAGTTTGTGTATATGTAATTTATATCGATAGCAAAACCTTACAGGATGAATCTAGCTGTAAAGGCCAACCAAGCCAACCATTAGACTAAACTATATGTGGTTGGCTCACATAAAAAGACCAAGGTAGGATATTGCTGAATTTGAGTCGTGTTTTTATGTATTCCATATTACAACATACACAGTATTGGCATTGTAGGTAAATACCATCAAGTGCAGGTGGTGATTCTGCCTGGATGGGACATTACCCTGATTTTAGCAGTGTTATTATTGAAGTGCATGTGATTGGTGTCAATCAAGAGTCTACAGGGCAGTCTTGAGGTTTTTGATATTCTAGAAAAAATCACCTGCAAAGTTTACATATGCCAATAAATAGCCTGTTAACAGGGTTATAACTATGCTTACTGCGATTTATGTGTAAATATAATTATAATGTGTTATTGTGTTATATAGGTAAGAACTATAACAAAAACCAACCAGCTCAAAATGTTGTCAATTCAGCAACACAAATGTAGGTTTTTGAAAAGATACTTTTCCATAAAAAATTGTGTGGCGTACTATACTGGAGTAAAACTAAAGCATTCAAGGTGTCTATGTAGAGAGTGACTCAAAGTTTATTTTACTAAAATTTTAGACCTCTTCTGCTTATACTCTATCCTTGCTTTCCAACTCCCCCTATTAAAAAAAAAACAGTTGACTTGGTAAACATAGAAAATATTGTCTCCAAGGGTCAGTAGTGCATGTCTTCTGAATGAATGAGAGACACATACAACTGCACAAGTCTCAAGGAAATCCTGAACACTGTATTTTGTACATCTCAGGTTTGACCATGCCTCCTATCATATCAATGGGCCATAAAGTAGGGGCAGCAGGCAGACGGGAAGCATATTCAACCTTTGCAGATGTTTAGATTTGCATAAAACAGTGGCCTAGTGCTTGAGCAGTAACATAAAAGACAATATTAGATGTTTCTTACAGGTGACTGTAGTTTGCTACATTTGGTAAATCAGCAGGTTTGACAGGTGTAATACAGAAAAACAAGGCAAAGTAATGATTTGCTACAGGGAAAGTAATGATTAGCTAGCAAACCATGTGTACTATGCACATGTATCCAAATGGTTAGCATCATGGTTATGTTATGCCCCGAGTTCTGCTTTAATTAGTGTCAGCAAATAAGCAAAATTTGTATTATCAAATTATATTTATATTTATACAGAGCACTTTTCAAGGTGCAAAATAGCAGACATAATGCAGCAAAAAGTACACCAACATTTCTGCCACTCACCTGGTTATTGATTGGATGATACATTATAAAATAACAATCAGGATTGAAACCTTCAGGAAAAGCAGGCCACTCTGTAAAAAGTGCAACGGATCCAATATTTTTTTCAGCGCACTCCAAATTCCATACAATCTAGAAAGGAAGAGGCAAGCACTTGCTCAGACATGAAGGGCTCATATAAAATGGGTATTCTAGTGATTAATGTCTGTGTACTCTACCTTGTGATTTTAGTCAAACGGTTGAAAAGTAAATTGCAGCAAATTCAAATTTCCTAAATATGACCTAAGAATTACAGCATGCTGCACACAATATTGACACAGTACTTTAAAAATCTTTATAAAGCTGGCTACAAAATTATAATTGGTGAGCACAGTGCTTGTTCAATGTCTTCAGGGTTACAAAAACTTTGTAAAATGGAAGTCTTCCAGAACCCATTCAATATGTATGATAAATTTAAAGTGAACCTGTGCAGAGATTATGCAAACTAAAGTATTTACTTATGTACTTAGGTATAGATTTATTCTCATTAGCCAGTAAAATCACTCGCCCCAATTCACCTCTGCAACTATAGGCATTGTGGATAAATTTATCTTCACAGTGGAGGCACTGAAAAATTAGCTCTCTTCCTAATATTTACAAACTCCAGGTATCTCCAAGTATAATAAAAACTAAACCTGACTTAGGGCTATGTTCGGACTAATAGTGATGATGAAGTTGTGGTTCGAATTACACTTACACCTCTGAACTGCTTCTTTGGGTAGCCATTCACAGGGATATAATTAAGCCACTACCACCAGCTGTAGAGTTTTAAAATGTGCAGTGTGGGCAGCTGAGCAGCTGGCAAAATGCCAGTCATATAGTAATATCTGTTTCCGCCAACAGTCTGAACCTAGCATTAGGGTTTTTGTTGTGATCTTTAAGCATTTGAACAGAACTAAATCATTGGAATGGGTGAGTTTTTGTCATAATCAGCAAATATAGTATAGTCTTATCCAGCCTCTCCTGCTGTTCTCAAATTGAGAAATGAAAAAAGCTCCAATCTGATATCAGTCTACAATCTGCTGATGGAAGCTGACAACACTTAAAGAGAGTGAAAGTTGAGAAGTGTTGTTCTATCTGCATGCATTAGAGAAGCTCAGTAATGCTAAAAAGAAATGAATAATCAAGCTGTGATAATAGGATTCTTACACAGGATTACATTGTAGACCCACTACATTTTTAGATCAAGCAAAACAACATTAATGAAGAGCAGGGGTGCCCACACTTTTTTGGCATGCGTGCTACTTTTAAAATGACCAGTCCAAATGATCTACCAACAATAAAATCTTGGACTTAATACCTCCTGTGCGTGGTAGAGTTTATTTTGAAAGACAAGGCTCCACGATCTACTCGCATTGCCTTTGCGACCTACCGGTAGATCGCAATCCACCTGTTTGGCACCCCTGATGGAAAGTATACAGGATAAGCAGCACTGACTTAAGTCTGGGTCATACCAAACCAATAGTTTTTGTATTTTGCTGCATGTTCAAATAAAGTAAGATGCTTGAACATCAGAAAAAGAATTGGTTTCATTATGACTTGTGCACACACCAATGTATTACTTTGAAAAAAAAAATCATGCATAAATCACTTTTTTAAATGGAAATGGAAATGGAAATGGAAATGGACAGGTTTAAATGGAAATGCAAAGCACAGGGTTTAACACATAAAAGAAATGAGTGACCACAAAAAAAGGATTCTAAAGGGTTCTAACTCTTTCCTAAACATATTTGGCTGGAGTTAGGCATTATTCATCATTTGTTTTACAACTTTATTCAAATAGTAGCTGGATTTTCTTACCTGGAAAATACTTTTAAAGAGAAGAAGATGAAGAGTTAGGCTGTCCATTGAGATACGGCTGGGATGCTTCATTTGCCAGATGTTCTCTAGCATACCAACAACATTTAGCAGCAATGAGAACAGGGCATAGAGTAAGGTAGGGGAAAAAGCATTGTTAAAAAGCATTACTATGAAAATGCAGCTTTATTGTTATACTACCACCCACCCCCCCAAAAAAAATTAAAAAAAAAGATTTTTAATGGGCAGCAATCAATAAATGTGATTTGGATAGAACTCTGTGTATGCAATGCATATATGTGTATATGTTTATTCTGACAATGATGCTTACCATAAACAACAATATAAAATGTTTTTGTCAATGATGTATTCTTTCATTTATGATAACTGTAACAGTGGGTTTATATCTTATTACCTGATCACCTTGGAGTTTTGCTATGTTTTTATGCACTAAAGGAATAAAGTGTATCTATTTTTTATTTCCTTGAGGATACAGTGTTGAAGAATCAGAACAACTTCTAGGTTTTTATTGCTACCTATGTCTCCAGTGTTGAAATGAAATCATTGTTTTGTCCTGGTGAGTATTGAGGTAAAATTTGCCAACTACTATCAACTGCTCAAGAAGAAGAATTTTCCCTAATATAGACCGTAATAATAATATAATATGTCATATTGAGATTTGCCAGTGAGCGCTGGCTCTGAATCAGTGTCACACTTCCATATTGTAATAGTCCCAAGTCTGGAATGGATTCCTTAATCATTTGCTATTTTTTGGCAAATGTTTTCAATCCTGGACCAAACCTATTCCAGGATTGATGGATCGCCCAGGTTCTCCCATGATCTATGTTCTCCAGTCTTGTAGAGCTTTAATAAATAAGACCCATTTTGTTATAACAAGATGTAAGGCTAATTCCAAATTATTCAATACTTGAAAGGGGAATACAGTTTGTAGTGTTGAAGTGATCTTATGTAGGAGGTTTATATTGGGGACCTTAGTATTCTTTAATGGTTAAATTGTATCTCCAAAAATGTTTAAAGGTCGACAACACAAGTGTAAAGTTGGGGATGGAGAAAAAAAAATAAACAAATTTATGGTCGTATCAATGTATCTCAAAACTGTTTTATATGGGGAGTTGGATGGATTGCCAATGGACTACATATGCAAACAAAACTGTTTTTGGATGAGTGTTTTTTACATAGTTTTGTGTATTGTATTCAGTGTTGTTTGTATTTGTGTTTTTTTCCTTTTAGACCACTGTGATACAGTATGATAAGCCTATTTTGACAATCTTGTCAGAAAAACACAAATCCCTGCACTATTATGCAAATTAACGAAAATCATAATCCGAGCTCACAAAACCATACTTAAATAATGCTTTTTTCCATATTGTATGTTTTGTATCTCCTCAGACTTAAGTGGCATATTTATCTGAAAAAATAAATAGCTACACACATCTTCTGCACAGTCATACACAAATTGCTATGTAGAATGACCTAAAAACTAACTAGCACCAAAGCTGTTATGCCAGTGACAAAACATTACAATGTCTGTAATACATTTGTATTCTAGAAATGACAGGTTATAGACTCCCAAAACAGCAATTCTCACAAATAAAAGTATGTAAGTAATGCAATGTGATCCTAAATAACATGGCTACTCTGGTAAACTAGACACGCAACAGC
The DNA here is from genome assembly GCF_032062135.1 of Pyxicephalus adspersus. Classification (NCBI taxonomy): domain Eukaryota; kingdom Metazoa; phylum Chordata; class Amphibia; order Anura; family Pyxicephalidae; genus Pyxicephalus; species Pyxicephalus adspersus. The sequence continues at coordinate 80,219,708 of NC_092859.1, read as the reverse complement.
ACTGATTGTTTTGTGACTGTGTATATAACAGCAAAATAAATTGCAAAACTGCAATTTATTAAGACAACCAAATGTTTTCCTTCTGCAAAACTAGCTATACAACATCCTTTTTGCATATTTTCCAGTTGTCGGGAATAATCATTTTATATAATGGAGAAATAGGTACAAAATTTGGGGTCTATATATAAAGTAGTGAATCTGACATTCACTAAACATTCTCTTCTCCTCCAGGTTTAAGTGTTTTCAATGAACGTGACCGATTCTCCACTAGAGAATGTTTAGTGAATGTCAGATTAACTGCTTTATAAATATACTCCTTTGTATAAAATAGACAATATTTGTATAATTCTAATAGGAAATTGTAATAGTTTTTTATAGTTTATACAAAATCAATGGACACATTTATTTAATAAAGTATCAGTGCAGTCTCACAGCAGCTAATCGCATTTAAACTTTCTGTGGTTTAAATATCTCTGGGTTTATATCTGAATCCAGAAAACAGAAGCATAGGAATCTAGACATTGTTATAACCTGCACCAACCCATCAATGGGTCACATCACCTCTAAGTGCTGAGTTTGGCTGGATCCATGTGTGGGTAATTCACTTGTGTAAAAAAAAAATTAATCAGAACACATTTTGTATTAAATACAACTTCTTTTTCTGTCCTGGATTAGCTGTGGCCATACTATATAAGAATAATAAATCACAAACAGCAGTACAAGTATTGGGTATCAGGAACTCACCTTGTCCAGTGTAGATCATCCAGTATTCTCTAGGTTGCAATGTCGGAATGAAGTGTCTGATTTATTCAACATATATACGTGCACATTCCATCTCACTACTTGCTTTCACTTACACAAAATTAGTTGTGTTTACCTTTGCCTAAATGAATGTTGTTTTTGTTCACTTTTGTATTATGATTTCCTATCCGCAGTCCGTTCTTTCTTCTCTCCCCAGTTCCTTCTGACCATTCTTGTCCTTTCCCTGTGTGAAATGAGGTGGGGTCTCCATGGTGACAATCAGGCTGCAGCCTCACTTAAACGCCTGGGAGTGGGAGTCACAGTATATAAGTGGTTTGGAAACCTAAACCAAAAAGCAATTAAGCTTACAAAATATTTTTTTAGATGGCCTCTATCTGGCCTACATTGACTTTCTTCAGAGCAACACAGATATTGCACATCAGATATTCATAACTTCCCCTAATAAAGTTTGGTAATAAAGAAAACACTCATGTAAATCTGTACCTGTATTTTATTTATAATAACAGAGGAAAATATAAGGAATATTGTTCCCTGTGCAGATTTGGGAGACTTTTTTTATGTTGGAGAAAGAGGTCAGTGGTGTACATGGATCTCAGAACAGTGAAGTAACCATATGCTCTGGTACGGTTAATATTGGTAAATCATTTTGCTTATATAAATAAAAAAAATACTAAAGATTCAGTTAAAAAGTCTTTCTTTGTGCCCCTTATATCCCTATGCAATGACCCATAGCAGACCTGTAACTAATTTGCACCCCTATCCCCTATTCTGTTTCCTTTACTTCATATATGTTAAAAGAGGTCCTGATACTAGTATCTTATACGCAGAAATGTGTGCTTAGGACTACAGTGTTAGTGGTATAATCAATTTCCGAAATACAGATTACAGTACTTTGGAGACTGAGAGAAAGTAAAAAAAACATGTTCTCCCCTACTAAACATTTCTTTTATGTCCATTGTGCCTTATTGTTGTTTGTTGACCTGAACATTCCAGAGGTATTTCAAATTTTCATTATTATTGTGACAGATTGTTTTAGTAAAAGAAAGTCCTCAAAAAATAGGACCATTAATGATCAGGCAATGTTCAAATATTTTTGAACTGATGAAAGAACTACACGTCTTTGCTCTGCTAATTGTACCTTTATAATAAGTGTTCTACATTGTCACATCCTGCTGGTCACACTGGACATTTACATATAAATTATAAAAGGGAAAGTTATTCTTCAAAATTATTAGTTACCGGTATTCCAAATGTTAAAATATAGTGATACCTAGAACCACTTATTATTATTATTTTTAATAATATTAATAATAATAAACAGTATTTATATAGTGCCAACATATTACGCAGCACTGTACATTAAATATGGATTACAAATGCCAGACAGACACAGACAGTGACACAGAAGGAGGGGAGGACCCAGAAGAGCTTACAATCTAAGATATGGGGGAAGTAGCATACAGTAGGAGGGGGGATATGGAATGGTGGGTAAATAGTGAGGGTTTAAAAAACAGAAGAAGACAGGTAGGAAAAATGGGTTTTGAGGGTTCTTTTAAGTAAAGTAGTAATAGGCCGAATAGAACAAGGAAGACCAATCCAGAAAGTTGGGGAAACTCTTGAACTTTTGAAGGCATGCGTGTGATGAAGTTAGGAGAGAGTAATTCATGGCAAAAAATCCATCTGTCACCTAATTAGGAAGTATTTTAAACCACTTGTTAAACAGGCACAAACATCAATAAAGCATAAAAATTATATAAAATCATCAGATCATGCAAATTCAAATATTCTTTATAAGGTGAGGCTGCACTATGACAATTTACAGTAGGAGTGCAAGTTTAGATTATTGCAAATGTTCCTTTGTGACTAATAGAGATTTACATGCCTTTTTCAGTTATATTTTTATTTCAATAATTAAGTTTAACAAATAAAAATCTACCCAACAATCAAATATGCCTTGTGTTCATTTAAAAGAAACACATGAAATACATGTCCTCTAGGTGATGCGAGGTTGAACACCAAAACAAAAAGTTAAAATTGAAAGAAAAAAAAAAAGAAAGAAAAAAGAGAGGTGTTCCCACCAGCACCTCCACTCCATCATAACTTCCCAGTTGTGTAAATACTGTACCCATGTCTTCCAGACCTTGTCAAACTATATATATATATATATATATAAATATGGCATATATAAATATATATGCCAAACACTTGCCAGTTTCTCATGAAGCATTATCCAAAACATTTTATTTCACCGCTGATCACAAAAGATTTCCAGGATTTTGCTATACATATATTAGAAGTCAAGAACACCAAAAACATGTAATGCAGTATGTTTAAGAATGTGACCATTCACTTATCTGGGCATTAAAAGTGTGTTTTGGGGAATGAGGATAATAGTTATGAAGTAGATCAATGTAAACATCCTAATTAGGGATGGGTAAGTGAAATTTTAAAATTCGATCTCGCTGCAAATCGGGCCATTCTCACCTACTGAACATGTAAGCGAGAGCGGTCTGTGTAAATTCGCCCGACGAGATCAAATTTTTTGGGACAGCTCTGCTCCCGATTGCTCTTTCAGCCCTCTGGTATATTGTGTTCTTGGATAGAGATTCTCTATCCAAGAACACAGAGTCCAACAGCTGTGCGTATCTTGCATTAATTGATTCATGATGAGCACAGCCGCGGGACTCACACTAACAGGAGGAGTACTGCGGCTGCAATACAGCCGTGAGAATCCTCCTGTGCGCGATCCCCAGGCAATAAAAGTTAAATGAGGGCTTGCCCTCATTTAACCTGTAGTGCCCGGGGAGGCAGGAGGACTACCACGGCTGCAATGCAATGCAATTATGCCCGGGGAGGCAGGAGGAGTACTGCGGCTGCAATGCAATGCATTATGCCCGGGGAGGCAGGAGGAGTACAGCGGCTGCAATGCAATGCATTATGCCCGGGGAGGCAGGAGGAGTACCGTAGCTGCAATGCAATGCATTATGCCCGGGAAGGCAGGGTAAGCCCTCATTTTACTTCTAGTGCCCGGGGATCACACACAGGAGGATTCCCAAGGCTGCATTGCAGGCGCAATACTCCTCCTGTAATGATTTCCTCGATCTTCTGATGGGTCCGCAATATCAGTTCGCTGAAATTTCGTAGACCCATCGGAAGTTGGAGGAAATTTCCCAAGAATGCCAGAGCCATTCTCGCTCATCCCTAATCCTAATCCCGTAGGGTTGAATTTGAGAACAGATTTACCATATGTACTTAACTCATGCCTTCTAAACCAAGTCAAGGAAACATTAGAAACAGTCTTTTGGGAACAGGTCAAGGAAATAGTATGGGAATTCTGCTGGAAATAGGCCAAGGTAACAGAAGGTTGGAACAGGTGTACCAAATGTAAATGTGCCCATATGCCTACATCTTCTAGAGAATACTATGAAACATATCTGGTGGGAACCGGATACCGGAAACAAAAAAACCCTTAAAGCTGGTTTCTGACTGGGTCACATTAGGTATTTTACATTCTAGTTTTAGATCTCTGATCTCAAATCTGTTTCCCAGGCTGACCTGTAAGGTAAGTTGTTTGAGGTGGCTGATGCCTGTTAGTTTTAGGGAAAAAAAATTAATTTTAGACAGCATCTTAAATCTGTAGGTTATGGGCAACATAGTATCCATTACCCAGATGGCAGTTCTAAAAAACACTTGCTCTCATTTGCAATTTAGTGATCTGTGCTACAACTGCCCACAGATAAAAACATTTAATAATATATTTATTTACTAGTGTTTTTTTACTTCAGTTCCTGCGCCTGATCTGTGGCTCTGGCGGGTGCTCCGTGCACCACCGGTTGTTAACTGCTGCTTTATATTGAATGTATATCTAATTATTTTTGTTAAAAAAATTTAATTTGAATGCAGCTGACCCGGCTGATACAGCTGTATCACACATTAAAAAACTGACAAAAGTGATGAATGATAGAATGATTGCAGAACCCAATAGTAAGCAATCAGAATTTACATTTCACTTATAAGGTTACTGTAAACTATAACTGGAATACTACTTTCAGCCAATGCTCAGTGTTTTTTGATTTGTTTTATTAAATGCAGATGGATTTGCCCATGACCTAATAGAACTATTTCCATTTCAGATGTTCATTCCGTAAACATAAGCTTAGACAGTTAGTGAAATAAATGTATTTTACCCATAATCAATTCAACTGCGCATAGCCTATTTTGTACATAGCCCATATCGCATAAAACCAGCACAAGTCACATTTGTAAAATTTGGTGTAAGTGTAATTTGATATTCATTAGATACCATATGATCTTGGATTTTAGTTTTACATTTATTACAATATATCAAATTTTTGGTGTAACATTATATACAATTTTAATATATTTTTAAGACATATTGCTTTCTCATTAATTGTAGACATGCCAGTGTACTTATGGATGTTGGGATATAAAATGACAAATAACCTAAATGACAAATTAAGATTAATTTTTGATACAACATGGAAATCATGGCACATTTCAGATCAACAATAAAAAGACATATGTTACAAGTTCAATATTATGCACCACAAGTCAAGTATAAATCTGAATAATGACACACATGAATAGATTTAGTATACTGACTGATCCACTTTTGCAAGATCAATGTAAATTTTCAACTAATAAGTATTTTGGAAATGCAACAAGGCTCAACATTTCTTTCAAACATTTTATAAACATTTGAATTTGGTAAAACTGTATGCAAACAGTCTATTCAAATGAATGAGTGGCATAAATAGATGCATTCCAGAATTTCTTGAAGATTTGAGGAGTTCTTTGGAACAGTAACAATGTAGAAATATGTGACACTAAGTAAATACAGAGTGTGCCATCAGTGCATAGAGTGCTTTGGGGCAAAAGAGGACTTTCCACACTGTTTAATTCCATTGACAAGAACAGTCCAGCGGCTCCTGTATGACGTACATCACTTCAGTCCCATTTCCTGAGCAGTAGAGTGGCACTGTCAGATTCTGTACACCATTTTCCCGACAGCACTTACAGAATCTTATATGGCTATCAATGTTTACATTAAAGATTGTAGCTGACGGGCATTTTCCATCACAGGAAGCCACAGTGATCTGTTAAACATGAATATAAAAAATAGAGAAAGAATTTTAATGTATTTTTAATTTATTGTGCCTTGATAGAATTAAAATGATAGATCACAAAATGGTATAAATACTACAACATTGTTTTACTGAAATTTTGTACTCAGAACAACTCAAATAGCATTTTGTAACTGTAACAAAATAAATGTTACCCCCAGTAATAGAGAGTGATAGTCGATCTTTTTTATTTTAAATACATGAGTAAGTTGAGTAAAGTAATAAAGACAATTACCTAAACTTGTGCCACATAGACCAACTTAATAGAGTATAGCCTGCCTGTGTACATAGTTTGGTTGATATGGTTCACCTGTACTTCAAGTTCACTTTATTGTTTAACCTGTAACGTATAGAAAGTCCCATCAAAAAGGTTTGAATTGCAGTCATCATACATGACTTGCAGTAACAAGTCACTCCTATAAGGTTTTTGGTCTATGGCCATGGGATCCTGCTCCAAAGCATTCTAAAAAAACATGCTTTCATGTTGTGATACTTGAGAAACTCCAATTACATGGCACATGCTTCTGTGAAGCCACAGGCAACATTTTTTGTCACTAAAATGAACCTGTGTGAAAAAGATATTCCCACGGTGTCCAAGGTACCCTCCAGTACCCTTACTTATATTCCCTATACGTGTGAGTTGATCCTTTTTCTACAGCCTACCCTGCAAACATCCTATGCAGAAACTCACTATGCTCTGTTTAAAAACCGCAATCTGACAGGCATATCCTCATGCCCCCATCCCTACTTGTCAATGCTTTTGTCTGGTGTTTGATCATTTATGCACTAATCACTGCATTGCGATGCAATTGATCGAGGGAGTGTGTACAATCTCCGCATATCCAAATGTAAAGGTGTTTTTAACTAGGCACTAGATAATGACATTGTTTTAAACATGTAAAAAATGTTTGGCAAGTTCATTATAAGTAAAAAATATTAAAGGCAAGAAATAAATGAAGAGAGCTTTTTTATTTCCTATTTATTCCCTGGTGGCTGGCTACGGATACACAGCTTATCATACGATATCACCAACGTGATTTATACAAACTGCTATTGTTTAGTTTCTCTTATCCACCAACGAGACATATATACACAGCTACTCTCCAGTATTCTTACTACACCACAGAAATAAAAAAGCTCTCTTCATTTAATTCCCTCTCTCACCCTTGTTTTTTATTGCTTGCCATTACAAATATCAAGGATAATAGCTCTCAAAGTCCAAAACCTTTCCCATCTGTAATGGACAAACGTTTCAAACTCTCAACAGTTTTAGAGACTAAAATTGGCGGATGCATTAAAACTATCTATTTATTGATGCACATCTAAGCAGGTTTGGCAAGATTTATCGTATAAGACATAAACCATTTATTGATCTTTGATACTTGCAATGTCACAAGTAGCCACCATTGTTCTCGTCTCCCCACTTTGCTTAATTATTATTATTTTTTTCACCTATATTGTACTAATCAATTTATTACACAATAAAAACTCAAGTCTCTCTGTCCCCTAGGCATGCCATTTTGTCAAAACCGGTCGGGTAAATAGAGACACTAGAATTCTTTGAGTAAACACTATTCCTTTATTTAATTGTTTTGTGTGTTATTATAAACTATTTCTATGGTCACAATAAGATATTATGTTGAGAAATATTTACCAAAATTGATTTATGTTAAAAAATACATATTTCTTTATTTAATTCACTTTATATCCTGAACTTTATGATCAAGTATAATCACATATTCTAATGAAACCTCTGACTTGAAAAGCCTGGTTTTTTCTCCCTCTTCAGTGTTTACTAAGTTCATTATAGGTAGAATATTTAGACATGTCAATCTTTGTGCACCTATTATATATAATAACTATTTATATTCCATGAATTTTCTTGTGAACACAGGAAATTTTTAAAGAAATTGTCTACTTACAGGGTTCTGACTAATGCAGTCACTTTTTCTTATGGTAGTTCTTACAGCCACTTTTTGGCAGATTTTTTCCTCCTTTGAGCCTGAAAAGCATAGGATGCATTATGTTGTGCACTATATATATATAATACATGCTAGAAATTTAATAGGCATGACAGTTTATCATAATCCTAAAGTAAATAAAAAATGTTTTAAAAACATAGACTAAATATTTTTATGCCATTTTTATTTCAGTTTACTTGTTCTTTTTACTTTCTCTTTTATGTATTTAGAAAATAGTAGTTGGAATACTACATCACCGGAAGGAATATGACTATTGCTTATTGTCACCTGTAATACAAATATCAAGATATGACTTATAAACATCCTTAGAGCTTCTCTATGGGATGTATGTCCTTTGAATAAAATAATAAAGTTAACTATAAATGTTAAAAAGAAATACTGTTGTACTAAGGATGTTGACCCCAGGATGAATGATAAGACAGGCATGATTCAACTTTAAGCAGCATTTCAGGCAAACAGGCTTGGATCACCTAAATCTGTATCGTTATGCTTATAAAATAAGGGCACAGAAGAGCAACCAGACACCTCTAGTCTCAGCTTATTTCAGGGCAATTAGTAATTAAAATCAACATAAATAGATTATTTTTTTTTCTGCCCGGAACAAGATGAACACAGGTGTCTGCTGGCTACATCTTCATGTTTCAATCCAAAATCACCCAAACTGAGCAACAAGTGCGGTCAGCTTGAAGGCAACCTGTCCCCAGACTGTGTCCATTCAAGTATTTACCTATTCTTATCAATAAGTAAAGGAACTTTAAAACAAACCACTCCTGACCTCTCTAGTGTCTTGTACAGTGAGGTAATTCATTCTCAACCATCGTCAAATATTACTACAAAGGCCATGATTTATTAAAGTAATTTGCTATTTGTTAGTAAATGTTTTCCAGATCTATTCCAGGTTTGCTGAATGACCCAGGTTCACCAATGAAAATTTATCTTCTCCAGCCTTGGAGAGCTTTAATAAATCAGGCCCAAAGACTCTAAAGTAAGAAAGTGTTTTTACTACCTTTTTAAAATACGTAAATGCTTTAATGTACATAGTCTGGGTATAGGTTCACTTTAAGATAAATCAGATTTCACAAAGGACAAATTCATACTGCCACTACATTTTCAGTAAAACTGCAAAATGTTTAGTGGAAAATCATATGCAATTAAAACAGTTTAGGTGGCTTTTAATGTAAAGTAAACCTGTGAGGACTGACATGTAGGTGCTGGAATTGCAGACTTTTTTTATCCACAGACATAGGAATTAGGTGTCTGAAATTTGTAAATTCCTATTCTCTGTGCTTTCTACATGTCAGCAGCCCATTAGCTGGTAAAGCCAGGAAAATGGTAGCTGCCCAAGAACCTGCATTTTTTAAACTGTAGCCCTTGTTCCTATCCTAACAGGTTCCCTTTAAAATGGACCAATAACACATCAATAAATATATTTAGATAAAGCTCCAGGAAATATGTAGTCTATGGATAGTATTTTACTATTTATAGTAGTGATCAGTATATTTTTTTAAAACAAAGTAAAATGTTTAACAAATCTATACCAAACTATTTTATTACTTTTCTTTATAGTTGCCTTTTGCTATACTTGCTCATGTTCTATAAACCTGTACCTGATGTACCCTACTTTCTTTCCTGCCATATGTATCCCATGTGCACCTGGCTATGCTAGGGATTGTTCTTTCAGACTTTACCTAACTATTCAACTTTATGTTCTATGTACCTGTGCTTGCCTTTTCTAGTTTATGAAACCTGTACCTGACTATCCTAAACCATTCACATTTACCTTGCACCTGACTAGTTCATGTTCTATAAACCTTCACCTAATGTTCTATAAACCTGTACTAGAATTTCCTAGCCCATTATCCCTATACCTGTGTACCTGTACTCGTGTCATATACCTATTCTAGGCCATGTTTTATAAACCTTTCTAATCATGTGGCTTACTATCTTTGTTTAGGTTTTTTTATTGTGTACTTGACTGTCTTAGTTTGTATTTAATAAACATGTACCTGGCTATGCTAACTCACTAATATCTTAAAGTATATGTGCTAAACCCTCAACTGACTATTCTAAATTTTGATTCCTAAATTTGTGCCTTACTATGCTAGATCATTTTCTATAAATCTCTACCTGACTACTTAAGCTCATAAAGAACTGCAAAAACAAGCACCAGAAAATGTAATTTAAAAGAAATGTTCAGCAGTATATAAGAAAAATAAATGTTTTCATAACATCATTTTTACTTGTCTAAAAATACAAGCATATCTTATAAATGATTTTAATGATCAGATATTGCTGATACCTAATCTCTAAATGACATATATTGATTAGGCCTTGTGTAATTGTTTATGTTGTCTTGCCGAAAGTAATGCATGCTAAATTACTCCCATGAACAAAGTTGATGACACACTGTTTTTTTACCAGCTCTAATTAGTGCAGAGATGGGATAGAAAGTTCATATTCTTAGAGGTCATTTACAGGGCAGGTTTGTAGCTCAGCACATACCAAAATACCATGTTTAGTGATGCACGCAGCAAAATTAATTAATTTATTGTTTTTTTTAATTATTCCTTTCACTTTTAAGGATATTGCAATATATTAGACAAAAGATGCTAACAAAATTATAAAAAAGGCTAATAATTAAGTTATTTTTATATCTTGGTAAATAAATGATTATACTATTTAAATTATATTATTTTAATTGATTATGTTAGATTTTCTAAACTTTTTTAGTTAAAAGATTTAAGAGTTAATTGTAAGAGTTAAGATAAATATTTTTTTAGATTATTGTGCATTCAAAAGATGTATGAGTAATGTAGATGGATACTGTAGGTATGTAATACAGATGATATGTTATATATAAACCAAAAAGAACTGATATGCATTTTAATGTTTTTTTAATAAATTGTTTTAAACATTATTTACAGCTATAAAGTGATTTGACAGTTTGAGAATGTTTAAAATTTTAGGATCACTGTAAGACTTTCACGGGTCACGAAGTTTCATTTTTTAACATTATTGCACTTAAACCAGTGTTTATTAGGAACCAGGGCTCCTCCAGAGGCTGCTAGGGGCCCCTTGTTTTTTTTTGGCTATCTTTGGGGGGGGGGGGCATTATTCCCAATGACCAGCAATGTAAGGGGCAATCTTTCCACTAATCACCCTTAGAACTAATAGTTATTTCAAGGATTTCTTCATAGTAACAAGTTTGAAAAAGGCTATTCCAAACTGGACATTCAGTAGCGTTAAGCCCTTTTCACACATGGAATTCTCTAGAGACAGCCTTATATTTAAATCACCTAAAAAATGAAATATTATGCTAAAGAAAAGTAGTACTATTTAATGTACAGCACTGCATAATATGTTGGCGCTATATTATTATTATTATTATTATTATTATTAAACATATATAAATCCTGTTTAAAAATAATAAAGTACTGACATAAGACTTGGTGGGCAGAATCACAGCTCTGAAATGTTGAATATCATTAGTGCTCATAGCTCTTCACATTTGTAGGAATTTAACTCATCGTTTACTAAGTAAAGTAAATGTTCCCTAACCTTTTAGAAAATCAACCTGTTGCATCCTGGCTGCTGGACAAAGCCAAGGTATATAACAAGGTCTAACCAAATTAGGTCTGTACTAATTTAAAGTAATTCTGTCTCCACATTTTTAGGTTCTCATGTTCCTGTTGATTCTGTCTTGGCAGTAACAACCATTTACCAGAAAGAGTTCTCCATTTCTGCAATCAAAATCCAAGTTTATCATACTATAAGCCTAAATATTATTCATGTGAAACCAAACATTTTGATATTTTGCACATCTATTAGCATCTAAGCTTTACATTCAATGGTTAACAACATTAAACACTTAGAAAAGTTTGAAGAATTATACTATGGTCTACTGATTGGAGGCTACATTTACATTGATTCTGACCATAACAAGTTACTTTAAAGGAATTATTCTGTATAATGATTATCAAACAACGTGCATGAATAAGTAGAAAACAAATGTATGCAGAGTTTGTTACTGCATGCATGACCATTTTAAATTTTTTGGATTTGGCATGTCTTGTTTGCAGCAAACATCCATAAACTAGTATTTTGGGTTTATGATTGTGGTTACCAGCCCTTTCAATTTGTTTAAAATTTACCAGTACAGGCAAAAAAGCACAAAGCTTAAGGCACGTACCACTATAAAATCAGTCATTACAGTTAGTAACGTATAATAAAATGCATGAAATAATAATAGTACCTGGTTCACAATTTATTTTAGCAGTAGGAACTACGGGGGAAATGGTAAAGGGTAATACACCCATTCCAGAACCTGGCAGAGTTGTTAGGGATATAAGATTTTTGTACAAATTAAACATTTGACACAAATAACATGTTCATTAATTCTTACACTGCCAAGCATTTATATCATGAAAATTTTCTTTTTTATGTCAAGTAAAGTTCTCAGTTTTTTTTTTTTCTCGAAGAACAAAGAATCACCCAGAAGTTCCTGACTTACATTTGAAGTCATGCTAAAAAATCAAACGATACAATATTTTATGTTTGTTTGCAAAGTACATATGGCAAGGTAAGAATTAAATACATGAACTCACTCTGCATGCATTTCATCAAAGCTTTATTGTTTCTTGCCCAATACAACCCTTACAGCTGCTGCAAACCCACATTCTTACTTGTGATGGCCTTCCCACCGAGCACATGCTTTTAGTTGTTATATGTATTAGATGTTAAAGTAGCATGTTACAGAGACATGTTTAGGTTTGAAAGTAGCTTTTCTTCTGAAGTATAACCTTGCCTTTTTAGAACAATAATTGCCAGCAATTTGTTTATTGCCAATGCATTTTAATTTTTAAAATACAGTGATAGCTTGAGATATAAATATAGAAAAACAGTGGGTGGTATTTACTAAAGAAGCACATTTTGCCTTATCCATAGATTCTCTGTTAAAGTATATCTAAACCCAAGAAAAGAATATATTGTTTACCAGTTCTTACGTGTGGTGGATGCGTTATTTTTTAGGGGGGATACTGCCAGTAACATACTAGGATAATACCATGTGGTAATATGTCTATGGAGCAGCAGGATTGTTACTAGGTATGAGCGAGAATGCCTTTGACATTCTCGCCAAAATTTCTCTGAACTTCCAATGGGTCCGAGAAATGTCTGCGAAGTGATTTCGTGAATTCCATTAAAGTGCAGGTTCCCACCTCCCTGGGTTGATAAGTACAGCCCAGGGAGCGTAGGAACCTGCGGTCACAGCTGATTGGAGGAAGGCGAGTGCTTCCAATCCGCTGTGACTGCAGGCGAACTCTCAATGGTGTTTCTCCATTGAGAGTTCGTCTGAGTTCGGCAAAAACACAACCTCATGGCAAATCACAAGGCCGTTCTTGCTTAAAAATTTTGCTTGCTCATTCCTGATTGGTTCAACTAGTCTGCTCTTTCATGCTTTGGAATTCAGAAAACCTACCCCTCTCCTCATCTCCATAACATTAAAGTGAGGTACTATAACAAAACAGAGCCACCCTATTATCCACAGAACCACCTTTTGAAACCAGCATGGGTCCAGACTTTGCTTCAGCTGCCAACATCCATGGTGATCTATAATAATCACACAACTGGCAAACTGAGATTGCTATGATTAACCTCTGCTATAGGGAAAACCTGTTTTTTTGGATGGGCCTGTTGTGTGATCACTTGGGTCTAAGAAAAGTTTATGCTTGAAATAGATTTATAGGAATCTAATTTTAAAGCACTGAATCTGACATTCAAAACATTCCTTGGTGGGGGGTCAGTTACTGCCATTGAAACGTGCACTGGGATTCTTTACCTGAATGTTTTAGTTAGTGTGAGATTTTCTGCTTTATAAATAGACCATATGATTCACTGCCTCTTGTTTTGCATTCTGCCATAAAGGAGAGATGTTCTCTAGTTTATAAATGGACAGGGCTGATAACACTCCAGTGTATTGTATTTACCAGATTAAAGAGATTTAACAAAAATGCTTTAAAAAGCATATTTAACACTTCGAAACTGAATAAATAATAGATGTTTAATGTTAGGGTTTGCATACACTTTAACTTTGAACACCAATCAGTCACCAAAATGTAAAAGTAAATTGAAATGTGTCATGATTGTATTGTATGACCATTAGTACAGCTTCACAAGGTTTAGTAAAAATTTAGTACTGCTTTAGTAAATCATCCCAAACAAAGACAAATGTAATATATGATTCATTTATAAGTAATGTAATTGTACTCAGACTAAGATTTATATGGTTTATTCCCTGTAATAATAGGCTAACCTTAAGTTTTTTTCCTGAGCAAACATTAAATACAAAACCCTAAACTCCATTATTTCACGTAAAACATAATTTTTACCTATACTGTAACAACAAAGTCAGTATGGTGGACTTTCATAAAAGTGAAGAAAGTCCATAATGAAATTAAAACAAAGACCACAAATGAAAAAAGATTAAAAAAAATGTTCGCAATATATTACTTTATTATAAAATGTCCATCTATAAAAATAGATAAACATTTGAATGAAATAATCAAAGGAAAAAATGTACAGTTAAAACTTACATTTGTAAATATTTTTTTATCCATTTTTGAGTGATTAAAACTTATTTTCACATAGCATTCTGTTTTGTTTTTTTTATTAATATCAAGCAGTTTGCTTAGCTCTGACCAGTTTAACATCAGGGAATCCTTGCTTCACTCTTATAGAATCAACCCTATTTATAAAAAATTCAAACATATCAGGGTGTTTGATAAAGGATAACCTATGCCAATTGTTGCTGCCTTAGTATTAAATATAGTATAGCTTAATATTACTAAAGTATTTTCAATATTATAGTACAATAAAAGATTACTATTAATAACATATAATCTGTAATACCAATGCTTTAACTGCAATATTCAAAGGTTGCCATTTTAGTATATGGGTCTCTATATTTGGAGGATCACTATTTACGCAAATAGATACTAATTTACCTAAATGGGAAATTACAAAAAATGATGTTACAGATTTTTTACCATATTGTTAATTCTTTTCCAAAGAATTGATGTAGCCTTCCTTATGCAAGTCCTTACTGTAGTACAATTTTTTTACAATAACAGAATTGTGTATTCTACATCAATAAAATTATTATATAAAATATAAGTAAATAATATGATTTATTACTTATGGGGTATTATACAGCTTGTTCATATGTAAAAAGTACACTTATGGTGGGCCGTAAGGGTTTGTGCATATGTGAAGCACTGTGCTTTCAGCTTTTGTACTTCAAATTACTTTTACCAGTGGTGGTATTGCATGGAGGGTAGTGGTGGGGATTCATTACCAAGAATAGGTGCTGCAAGCACCTATGTGGTGTGGTTCTGCATATCTATTAAATAAATGAGTGCAAAAATAAAACCACTTTTGCTTACTGAAATGCTGAAATGTTTATGTCTCAGTGGGTAGTTGTACTTGATGTTTATGTGTATGGGCTCTTCTAATTGAAATGAATATGAAAAAAGGTACATCTGTAAATACATATTGTGATTCTTTTACTGAAAGAATACAGACAGTTCTTTTACCAAAGTAAATTATTACTTTGAAAGGCAATTTGTATTTAACTTGTGAATTAGGTAAAGCTTTGGTGACTTTCAACCATCTTATCACGTGCAGGCAAAAGTCATGTGTATTTTTACATTCCTTGGGCATGGGTATAGGCATTTCCTTGGATCGGGCATTCATTGCAAAGTAATTTTTCCTTGTAAGGGTCTAAGTGAACAGACTAAACTCCATTAGTAAATGAAGCCCAAGGTCACATTAGCACCAAATGTTATTTAGAAGTTCTATTAAAGTACATATTATTTATTTTCACATCAGTAGTGTGGTGCAATTTGAGATGTGAACAAACATGCTATGCATATTAAATGTTAATCTATTACTCTTTTATTATATTTTTTTTGGTACAATAAAGTTATACTCCAGAATGATGAGGAAGTAAAAATCATCCACCAAGTAATTAGCCATGAAAAAGCAGGGCCTGTGAGTTTTAGTGGTTAAAGAAGGACAATATGATTGGGGGCGGCCAGTGCATGCGTTTCCCTTTCCTTATGACCCAGCAGGTGAGTTAAATGAACCAGAGCTCTCCAAAACAAAGCAGAAACTAGCAAAGAATGCAGCTTAGTGCACTTACATATCTTGCAGCAGCCATCGTTATACGTCTGTACAGATCCACCATTCTAAAACAAAACGAAAATAAAAATCAAAAAATAATGTGCTCAACATTTTCCATTTACTGTATCCATTACATTACATTATTATATATGTATGTATTGTATATGTATGCAAATGCACACGTTTTCTTTTGTTTCCTTCTTCCACATGGAGATTTACCTACTTGTGTACTAAGTGTCACCATGTGGGAGAAACACATCCTGGTATAACCTAAACCTTTGTAAACTATTTTAGGTCTAATTGGCTTGACTTTATATATAATGCTGTCAATGTATTTCTGTAACCAAATATAAGTTTCACATGTTCTTTCCGCATATTTAGCCATGATGTTAAATTACCAACAATATATTACCAATATCTAACTTACCAATGTACATTTGTTATCTCCATATTGTTTTCATCATATAGACCAAAAAAGTCATTACTACATACCCCTGAGGAAGCCTTTACTGGCAAAACGCATCGGGTAAAAAAACTTAATGGTTCAACTCAAAATCGCTAGTGACTGTATGTATAGTGTGTCAAACCCCACGCCATGATGCAATGGGCTGGGGAATCTTTTTGATGTCTGTTTCATTATGTATGAGTCAAAGTATAATACATAATTGTTGTTTTCTAAAACCATGTCCGCAAACCCTGTCTCTTTCTTTCATTTCTAATTATCTACTACTATTACTATCAATTCTTTGTTATTATCTGCCTTTGCTATTGCATCTTTTTGAATCTCAGTTGAGGTTATTAAAGTTATCAACGTTTTCAAATCAGAGTTCCAATATTCTTCTACCATATTCAATTATCAATGTGTTATAATGCAGTCTTCAATGAACCACTTTTAACACATACTGCTTATGGTATGTCACTTTTTTTTAAATAAACGGCATAAAATGAAGCAATCAAATTAAAATATATTTTCAAAGAACTCTGGAGGCTCAAGGTTTCTTATTTCCTCAAAGATGTTGAATAGTCAAGACTACTGTCCATAACAGAGATCTATGACTGCCTAGGATCTTGGGATATACATTGACAGAAGCTGCAGTGACACACAAAAGCAGAGAGCATTCCCTACTTTTGAAATAAACAAATATTAAAATTAAATTTCATTGGCATGAGTGCCAAGTATGTGAGTGAGCCTTCTGGTCTTCAACAGTCAATGAATTATGATTTCTGTACAAAGCTCCGATTAGTAAACATTAACGAAATTGAATACATGTTTCCAGGAGAGGGTACATTCACACCATTAATACACCGTTATCTACACCATTAAATAAGAAACTAGTAAACCACCAAGGCTATCTACCTTAACATTATATATATTAAAATATTTTGGTAAATATGGCATGATAATAAAGCTACACTCTAATAACAAACCAATCCCACCAACTTTTGACCACATTTTTTTTTGTTAAAAACAGACATTTTGTTAAACAGACATTCAGACTATTGCAAGGTCACTTTGACTTAAAGCAAAGATATATCTTAAGATGGATAACTGTGTAATGGGCACAGAATTACAGATTCAGTACCTTTGGGAATCATCAAATGAAGAGCATGCTTTCCAACGTAACTTTTTTGTTTTTACAAAGGAGAAATAGTGCAACCCCTCCTTCAAGTGTGAAATATAAACATAGTATTGTTACTAAAATAGCTGCATGATCTGTTAAATATAGTAGGGAAATCATCCAAACATTTACTTCTGACAACACAAACCTTTAGACATTCACTGCCATTAAAAGGAGGGCAGACAACGCTAGAGCCCAGTATCATGGCACCTACTGTAGTCTTAGTGCACTCATACTTGGTGCAGTTAGAAATCCATGAGTTGCCGACCTGAAAAACAGAAAAGTCTTTGTAGAAGATGAGATGTTTCTTATTTACTGTTAATTCTGAAAGGAGAATAAAATATCATACACACAAGCAGCTAGATCGATTCAGTTAAACACCATATCAAACTGATTTGTGGTTTGCAAGTAATTGCTATGCTTGATCATCATTTAAACCCAATTTATTATTGCAAAATGTTTAATGTATTTTTACAATATTGTATTAAATGTTTTTCCATGCTCAGCAAACTGCAAAAATACAATATAAAAAAAGATATATAAAATGGTTCACTCTAAAAAAACAGTAATTTGTTCATCATAATAAGGACTAGCCCGTTAGAACCTTTAAAACCCATTCAAACTTTAGTTTAAATTAGCTAAATACATACAAGGCGCATCAAAACAAAGGGTGTATAAAGCCCTATAGTTTTTTTTCTTTTAAAACCAGCCACAGCCTGAGTAAAAAACCCTGTGCTCTGCCAGAATCCTGTAAAAAAAGAAATTAACTTTACAATCTCTGCTAAACAGCCAGAGTCCTTCAATCAGAACAGAGCATGAGTTTTATTGATTGTAGAGATATAGATCGTACTCGCTCACTGAGACCTGTGCTTTTCCACAGACAGCAGGGTCCCGCTATGCAGCTGTGAGCACCAGACAGACTGATTTAAAACGATTAGCTGATTTTAACCGAAAGTTTAGATGGGTTTATAATAAACTCATTAAAAAGTGTGTTAAAAAATACTTTACTTTTTTTGAGGAACAAAAGTAAAAATCATGATTACAGGAGCAAATCAGGTACCATGCTTGCTCTTCCAAAAATTGCTTATTGTATTATACTGTCAAATTATACAGTGACCTATGTTCTACAAGGGCTACCCTGTTTAATTGCCCCTTGGCTAAAATTATAACTGACACTCTCATATTAATAAAAAGCCGAAAACATAGGTATAAAACAAAAGGCTCACCTCATATATAGTCATTGTCCCATTATCATTGTAGAAGGTGCATGAAACATTCTTGCAAGACCCACAGCACATCTGATTGTTTGAAGATGGAATATAAACCTGGTTCTATGAAAAAAATCATGTTTATCTTGTAAAGTTGATTGGTATGAAGATCTTGACAAAATATTGAAGGTAATCCCACCCACCCCAAAAACTGCCTATAATATGAGCATCTAAGGTAGACTGAAAAACATCTGAGTCTAGCCCAGAAGTCCTATTTTATTCTACAAGAGATTGCATGAAGCTGATACTTAAACTAGCTGCATAATCAATATTAACTTTTAGTTTATAACTATATCAACTGGTGTTCAGTATATTTTCTTGGGGTTCTGCTTAAAATAAATTGCCCCCATGTAAAAAGAAAAAAAAAACTTTTGTTGTGTATATAAAGTGTCAGCAGGATTATGTAGCAGCCAAAATTGGCCCTGCTTTAATGATTTTAAAATAGGCCTGGCACAGGTGACAAAGTATTTTTGAATGACTGGTTTAGGGGATTAGCTACTGTGCCTAATACCAACCCATTCAGTCCCTAATGTAAAAAATGTACACAACAGGCAACTTTGTATCATAGATATTTTAGGGCTACTACATTTTATTTATGGAGAGAATATCCAAGGCTCAGCTGAAATCATCAACCCTTTTTGATGGGGGAACCCCAAAAAAGCTTACTTTGATTTGAGTGCTAAAGTGGCCCAGAAGTACCCAGACTAAATTGGGAAATCTTGGCCTGGCTTGTGCTACCAGTCAACAACATGTCCCCACCTGGGCATTTAATGCAAATATTTAATTTAGGTCTTAGATGTACAACCTCATACATTTCACCTGCAAATATTACAGTGAGAGGTCCACACGCCAGCCCAAAAATAATGAGAAAAGTCATCCTGGACTGGTTTGTGTTTGCTCTGCTGACCCAAATGTGCTTGAGAGGTGTCTATATAATAGAACTTAAGCATGCAGACCAGCTTTTGATCTTGGTAGAAAAGAACCTGACAACATAGGACTTACTACAAAGACCAGTCTCCAGAGACCAAAATACTACTGTTGCAACCCAGAAGGAAAAAGGAGGCACTAAGTTTCGAGTACTTTCAGTGGTCAACCACTAAAGTTGTCCATGTGTACCCCTATTTAGACTTTCCACTAGTAGGGAGCCTGTCCTGTATTGGCAGTGCAATGAACTGGGCCATAAGGCTGCCAGTTGCCCACTAACCCAGGAACTCATAGAGTGTGAACTGACCTGACCAAAAAGTAGCTATGGTAAAAACTCTATTAAATTTGGAAAGATTGTGACAAAGGTTTCCCAATCTTCTGGGACTTGTGTGGAAAACAGCTCAGCATGGGAGCCTAAGTTGTTACTTTTTATACTAGACATTTAATAATCTCATCACAGACTTTGACCCTCTCAAGTGGAGGGCCCACAATAAAGGAAAAAATGCAAGAGTCACCCAGTGGTAGCAGAACTACAAATTTGTGGGAGATCATAAAGTCAGCAGGGACATGCTAATGTTCTGCAGATGTTCTGTCCAGGCTGTACATTTTCTCAATCCCACAAGCTCAGAGTGGGGGATATATAATAAGGTGTTGGTAAAATTGGTTATGTTATCTGGAAAGGTCATCATGCACTGACAAATGGTAATGTTTTAACACATTTGGCCAGGAGGTAGGTCCACATATTCATCTGTCACAACTGTGCTGCCATATGAAGGGATCCTAAAACTTTTTTTTTTTTTTTTACTACATGTATACTTACAGCAGCACATTCTGTTGAACAGTTCACCATCAATATTTCCATAGCATAAAATCCAGTTGTGTGATTTTTTTCATGAAGGCATTCCACAGTGTAGCACATTTCCCCATTCAAATAATGGATGAGTGACTGGCCAGGACGCAACACTGTTACCCCCTGAAATATACACACTTCTTCTTTCTCTAAAAATATAATAAACATGTTACACATGAATGTATTATGGATTGCAATATTTGACAGCAGATGTCCTTATGTTTTTTTTTTCATTTTTTATGATTACTTAGGATTTGTAAAATAATAAAAGTGTTTTACATTACTATTTACATTTATTTGCACAGAAATGAAGGAGGATTTGGCTCATTCATCGAAGGTAAGTAAACATTTTTAAGAGTATAGTGCATTATATTCTCCATTAGCCTCATCTATAACATGCTGACATTTTACTGAATTCCCCCAATTTTTCTAAAATTTTGGGAAAATTCTTAAACTCAGTAAACCTTGACCTTAGCAGTTTATTCTAATAAAATAAACAGGTGATGGGAAGAAATTTTAGTATCTTTAGCTGTCCTTCTAAAGCCTCAAGCCACATGGTAAAGTTTATGCAATACATTATGGTTTTAAAAATTATCTACTAGGGTAAATCTGCACATTATTTTTTTTATTATTATTATTATTATTATTAAACAGTATTTAAATAGCGCCAACATATTATGCAGCACAGTACATTAAATAGGGGTTGCAAATGATAGACAGACACCTACAGTGACATAGGAGGAGGAGAGGACCCTGCCCGATGCACATAAATACTTTGGGACCATAAATCTTGTATGCATGAAGTTCATGGTAGTTCCCAGTCTTGAGAAATCTGGGCTGCAGATTCAGTTAAAGTTTACATACAGGCTGCTTGATCACCTACACCATTTTTTGTATTGCTCGCACACATAGCAAAACAAATTAAAAATTAAATACCACAAATATAATGAATACATCCGCAAGCACTATGCCAGTTTTGATCAATCTTCCGATATTCTCCCTGTTTGAATCAAAAAGAATTTTCTTAGTTGCAATAAATTACATCTAGCACTGCATCCATGAAGATGATAAGTACATTTTTATTAACTATCATCTGTATAGAATACCATTCAACAAAAACACACACAACTAGTGATAAATAGAAATATATGTTTGTGTTAAGTAAATGCATTAATAAGAATAAATGTTTTTAAATCACTGATGATGATCAAAAAAAAATTGTAAAGCAAAAAGTTTAATCCAAGATAGAATTTTATGCTAATGTGAAAAAAACAAACAGCTAAATATGCAATTGAAATACACACGTGTGATCGATACCCTATATCAAAAAATTAGTAATTCTGTCTGAACTGGACATTGACACCACCACCACTAAAAGGAATAGAATGGTGCCACTGGAGACGTACGCATCACCCTCCAAACCCCATAACCGTAGGTGGGACCAGGGACATGTGCTCCTCAACCATTCAGGTTTCTGCAGTACTGTCCAATTCCAGAGTCCAGCGCATCACAAAATCATTAGGATGCTTTAGAATCAACTCAAGTAAGCAATCTGTCTCCTAAATCCCAGCTGTATTCCCGAAGTCATTCACAGAGGAGAAGACATATTTACTCAGGAATCATGGCTGCATTGCAATGTTTCCAAGCAAAAAACCTAAAGATACTACTTCTGAATGACAATCACAAGTAATGAAGGGACAAAGAGGCAACACACTGTAAAGTCATCAGTCTTTCTCACTCCTCCCATCAGCATGCTTGCAGTAGAGCATTGGCGGGCCTCCAATGGAACCTCACACACTTGCAGCTAGCCATGAATTAGGAGCACATTTTCAATGTTCAATGTGCAGATAAAAAAAGTCCACTATAATGCACCTAGTGTACATTTTATGCCACACATGGCACACATACTAAAGAGAAGGCTGGAGTCCTCACTGGTGTCAGTGGCCACAATAATGCCCCCTAGCACTGGTGTTGGTGACCATAATAATACCCCCAGCTTAGGGAGAGACAGGTAAAATTAAGCTCTCTTATATATATTTCACCATGTATGTAGCCATTTGCCTGGAGATCAGCTTTTATATAACTACCTAAATTACATATCAGTGCAACAGTAACAGCTCTGTAAATGAGGATTTACAAGCATGTTATAAATGAGATATTCTTACCAAGGAGCACTCCACAATGGTCACATTTCTGCAGTCACACTCTGTAAGAAATCAGAGTAAATTTTAGTAAAATGTGCAGGCAATATAAATGTTTCTGGTATTGCTTTTTTTATGTTTGGGACACAATACTGTATGGGTATGGCAAGTTCTCTCCATATTTATGTAGGGCTAGTTTGGTATACACTCATATGAGCTTGTATTACATGTTTTGCTACATACAATCTGTATATATATAGGGAGAGATAGATAGATAGATAGATAGATAGATAGATAGATAGATAGATAGATAGATAGATAGATAGAACAGTAATGCACTGTATGTATAGGACAAAAGGCAAATATTTTCATACTGACCACAATACCAGTCTGGACAACAAGTTCCATCTATCTTCTTTTTAGCCAGACGTGTCTCAGGCATACAAGTGGGTTGTGTTTTAAGACAAAGGTTCTCTTCACACACTAGGTAGCACAAAATAACAAATTTGATGAAAAGTAGATGCATTATTAAGATTATTATTTTCTGTGCATAAACAAAAAAGCAAATACACCTTAACTAAAATCTTACCACAGGTATAACGAGGGCAGCACTGGCTTGTAGTGTTCAGATCAACAGTAATAATCTCTCCTTCTCTGCAATCAGGAACAGGTTCTGTACAGGATTCACAAACTACATGTGTACAATAAATGATTAATATACTTTTGAAAATTACTATAATTCAGCAAATATTTATGTTTTTGAAAATACTCAGAGGGGACCTATTTCAAATGTAATTCCTATTTCTGATTTTTTTTGTTTGTCTTGTACAACTTTTAGTTCTGCTTCATGATCCCCCCAGTCTCCATTGACTTATCTTAGTTTGACCAGCTGAGTTTACAGAATAGCTGAGTTTAATAGAATAGATTGTGCAGATCATTTGAGGTGACCCACATTATAAGGTTTCTTTCTTCAGAATTTTATTTAAAACATCTCACATTAAAGAAAGCCTTATACAGGGTTTTACTGATTATAACCGAATCATTAGCTCATGGTAAGGATGAGGTTAGATCTCGACTCATATATGGCTAGTTTCTTTTATACATTTGGTATTAAAAAATCTGGTTTACTCTAGTTAAAAAAGGCTACAATTGTCATGCACATGGGCAACTTTGGAGTGACCGTTTTGGTTAGCATTGTGTTTTATCTAGAAGTGTTGTAATATTAGAAGTGATCAATCTATATTTCTGTATTGCAGTCAGTTGTTCTGAGGTTTCA